>NC_088233.1:42045271-42170271 GCF_036934945.1 Oncorhynchus masou masou
AGAGGCTTGAGTTTGTGAATTGACGGTTTATTAAACCAACTTTACACAGGCTACTGTTTGGGCCGTAAGCACACGCCAAAAGATGACAGATAACCCACAAGCCAATCGTGACCTTCTCTTGGGAAGCCCAGACATAAGAGAGAGAACAAAAGCTGAACCTGGTCTTAACTTCCAATGCTCCACCTCCACGCCACTCCGCCAACCACCAGGATGCCCGGCATCAGAACATTCCAGGCATTCCCGTGATTGGCAGATAGCAGGTTGATTGACATGTCGGACCCCGCGAACACCGGGTACTGGTCAGTACAACACAACCACCTCCTAGCCTAACACATAACACACAGCTGTCTGTGCGGGTCGCTACACAGCCCCCCCACCACAAAGTCCCTCGTCCCCGAGGGAACAAACAAAGTCTCTGAAGCGACCCGGAGGTCTCCTTTGCCTGCGTGTCCGTGATGGTCGCAGAGTGCCCCTCTGGGAACCAGGGGATGAAGGCAGGGATATGGGGGACAAGGAAGCGGGGAACGGGTAATACAGTCCGTGGCTCTGGGGAACCACGCGGTGACACAGGGGGAGACAGGGGGAGTGGGCTGTCTGGAGCCTTGTCTGCGGCACCTGAGGGTGGGTGCCTGGAGAATGTCATTGCCAGAGGGGGGAATTGTGGGGTTCCTGGGGTTTGGGGAAAAGAGGCCCCTCTGTATGGGGCTAACCTGTCCCGGTGCAGTGCCACCTTTCTCCCCCTGGGAGGAAGCTGCACCCGGTACACAACCTCCCTACCCTCTCCAGGACACTGCAGGGTCCCACCCAGTGACTGTCCAACTTGGGGCATCTGCCTTTTTTCCTTAGGGGGCTGTAGACCCAGAACAGCTCCCCAGCCACAAAGTGCCTTCCCCGGGTGTGCACGTCATAGTTCCTTTTCTGCCTCACACCTGCATTCACCAGCTGCTCCCTGGCGAAGGTGTGGGCTGTCTCCAGGCGGTCCTGGAGTCTCCGGGCATACTCCGGCCCCGGAGGAACATGAGGGCTATCCAGGGGCCGACCAAACGCCATCTCCGCAGGGGTGCGGATCTCTCCCCCAGCATGAGGAGGGCAGGCGTGCAGGAGGTGGAGTCTTGGACAGCGGAGCGGCATGCCATGAGGACCATAGGCAGGTGCTTGTCCCAGTCCCGCTGGTGTTTGGAAGAGACGATGGCCAGCTGCTGTCCAAGCGTTTTGTTGAAGCGCTCCACAAGGCCATCACTTTGAGGATGGAGAGGAGTAGTGCGGGTCTTGTGCATACCCAGCCTCTCACACATGGTGGCGAACACACGGGACTCAAAGTTTCTGCCTTGGTCGCTGTGGATGGACTCTGCAGCTCCAAACCTGCTGAACATCCCCGCTGTCAGGGCGTCGACGATGGTCTCTGCCTCCTGGTCAGGCAGAGCATAGGCCTCGGGCCATTTTGTGAAATAGTCCATGGCCGTGAGCACCCAGCGGTTTCCACTGTCTGTGGTGGGGAACGGCCCAACTACATCCACTCCCACCCTCTCCATGGGAGCCCCCACTGGGAACTGTTGGAGCTGAGCATGAGAGCGGCCTGGGGGCCCTTTCTCGCTGTGCAGTTGTCACAGCGGCGACAAAGTCCTCCACATCCCTCTTGTGCTGCCCCCAGTAGAAGCCCTGACGGAGACGGCGCAGTGTTTTTGTGACCCCAAAGTGTCCAGTCCCCACCCCCATGAGTACTCTGGAGCACAGCCTCCCGCAATGCTTTTGGGACCACCACCTGCCACCTCTCCTCTCCCGTAGCTGACTCCTTCCATGCCCGCTGTAGCACGCCATCAGCCAGCCGCAGTCTCTCAAACTTCGACCACAACCCTTTGGTCGCGAGTGAGAGCACTGTCACCTCTTCCCATGGTGGCCTCACCTGCGCCTCTACCCACTGTAGCACTGGCTGCAGGTCTGTGTCCCGTCCCTGCTGCTGCCGCCATTCAGCCACGTCGACAGTCTGCAGCTCGCAGCAGACAGGCCCGCTCGCCCGACACACTGTGGCACAGACACCCTCCTCTGCCCGCAGCTCTCTCTCCCGTCCCTCTCTCCGTTCACAGTGGCGGCAGCCGTCTGCAGTACAGGGCCGACGGGACATGGCGTCGGCGTTGGAGTGGCGTGCCCCTGCCCTGTGCACCACCGTGAAGTCATACGGCTGAAGCTCCTCCAACCAGCGTGCCACCTGCCCCTCTGGCTCTCTGAAAGACATGAGCCACTGGAGAGCAGAGTGGTCAGTCCTTACAGTAAAGGGCAGACCACCCAGGTAGTACTTGAAGTGTTTGACGGAAGCCACAACAGCCAAGAGCTCCCGCCGGGTGACACAGTAGCGGCGCTCATGTTTGTCAAATGTTTTGCTGAAGTACGCCACCACTCTCTCCCCCTCTGGCCCCACCTGGGCCAGCACCCTACCCATGCCCACATTGCTCGCGTCTGTGTCCAGGATAAAGGGCAAGGTGAGGTCAGGGGGGGCGAGCACGAGGGCCTCGATCAGTGCACGTTTGAGGGTGTTGAACGCCTCCTCACACTCCACTGTCCAAGTGAAAGCCTTGTCCTTCGGCAGCAGGCGGTTCAGTGGAGCAGCAACGCTTGAGAAGCCCCGTACAAACCTCCTGTAGTACGAGGCCAGGCCCAGGAAGCTCTTCAACTGACACTGGTCGGTGGGGGTGGGCCAGTCTCTGACAGCCCCTACCTTGTCCTCCATGGTGCTGATCCCCTCCATCCCCTCCTTCCCCACTCGGTGGCTCATCTCTCCTCATGAAGTGGCACTTCTCGGGGTGGAGCTTCAGACCTGCGGCAGCCACCCTCTCCAGCACACGCCGTAGCGCCCCCAGGGCTGACTGGAAGGAGCTGCCATGGGCCAGGATGTCATCGAGGTATACCAGACACTGCTGTCGGGGGATGCCATCCAGCACCCTGTCCATCAAACGCTCAAAAGTAGCTGGAGCGTTGCACAGGCCAAAGCACAGGACCTTGAACTGCCAGTGTCCTCTGTTAGTGGAGAACGCAGTTTTGGCTCTGGCCTCTGGGGAGAGGGGCACCTGCCAGTAGCCACTGCGGAGGTCTAGTGAGGAGAACCAGGAGGACCCCCTAACCAGGTCCAGCGACTCATCGATATGTGGTATGGGGTATGAGTCCTTACATTTACATTTAACATTTAAGTCATTTAGCAGACGCTCTTATCCAGAGCGACTTACAAATTGGTGAATTCACCTTCTGACATCCAGTGGAACAGCCACTTTACAATAGTGCATCTAAATCATTTAAGGGGGGGGGTGAGAAGGATTACTTTATCCTATCCTAGGTATTCCTTGAAGAGGTGGGGTTTCAGGTGTCTCCGGAAGGTGGTGATTGACTCCGCTGTCCTGGCGTCGTGAGGGAGTTTGTTCCACCATTGGGGGGCCAGAGCAGCGAACAGTTTTGACTGGGCTGAGAACAGTTTTGACCAGTCCTTCCTGGTTACCTCATTCAGCCGCCTGTAGTCCGCACAGAACCTCAGCTTGCCCCCCTTCTTCGGAACCATGACGACTGGCGCCGCCCAGGGGCTGTCTGAGGGCTCAATGAAGTCTGCCCGCTGCATCTCCAACACAGCCTTGTCTGCCGCCTCCTGGCGTGCCAGCGGGATACGGCGGGGACGCATCTTGATGGGTCGAGCATCACCTGTGTCGATCTCATGCTGCACCAGATGAGTCTGACCCACCTCTTTCTCACTCAACGCAAAGCTGTCTCTGAATTCAAACAGCAACTGCCACAACCGTTCCTGCTGCTCGGGGTCAAGACCAACACAGTTCCTCCCCATATCTCCCTCACTGCAGACAGTGTCCTCTCCTCTCCCATCTGGGGTAGCTGGGCTGGGGGTTGCGGCCCGGGCTCACAGAGTGCTGTGTCATGGAGGTAGCTGGGGGAATGTAACACACCGCCGTAGGTGACAGGGGGACTGGGAAAAGTCACACACAGCTGTGGGGGAGGGGCGCAGCCATGAGTCTCTGCTGCTTTAACTGTTGGAGTAAAGGGTTTGTTGGGTTGAGTGAATGTGACATTAGGGGGGCCATGGTGACTTCCGTCCCTCCTGGAAGCTCAGTGTGCCCCTATTTAGGTCTAACTGGCAGCCTGTGCTCCTAAGAAAGTCCAACCCCAGGATACAAGGGTCCTGCACAGCCGCCACCCACACAGGATGACGCACAGTCCTGCCCCCTACTGTCAGTCATTATTCCCTTCCCTTTCATGGGTGCCAGCTCACCTGTGACTGTGCGGAGCTGCACAGTTGTAGGCTCACACTGAGTCCAACCTGGCACAATATCTGGCCTCACCAGGGTTACTGTGGACCCAGTGTCCACCAGGGCGGAGCAGGGCACCCCTCCACAGTGACAGGGACATGACAAAAGTCCCCAACACAGGTCCGGCCCACCACAACAACAGGCTCCATCCGCTTGCCCTCGTCTGCTTCTGGGGGAAGTGGAGCCTTGCTTCCCCGTCTGTGCCGGTGGGCTCCTCATGAAGATGATGGTGGTTGGGATAGAAAGCCAGGGGTCCGCACTACCCGGTCTATGCGGACCCCGAGCCGTTTCCCTTAGCTCTGGGGGACATGGGGCAATCTCGGCGCAGATGGCCTGGCTGGCCACAACCCCAGCAGACCCTGGGACCAGGGCTTGTGTTTTGTGCCGCCTGTAGCGACACAGCCCGAATGAGTTTTGTCATTTTGGCCACCCAAGCAGGCTTTTCCGGCTCCGGGCTGCTCTGCCCCCCAACTCGCACAGAGGGTGTGTCTCCCTGCACCCCCACCAAAGCCCCAGCTGAAGCCCCAGCCCACACCAGCTCCCTCTCCAAAGCCATCTCCAAGGCTGTCTGCAATGACTCAGGATGAGCCAGCTGGGTCTGTATGCGCAGCTCCGTAGGAGAGAGCGCCTGTATGAACTGGTCCCGTGCTAGCTCGCTCTGCACGGAGGGGGGCATGTGAGCATATGCCCGCCGAGAGAGGCTCTCAATGTCATTAGCTAGCACCCGTAGAGGCTCTCCAGGCTGTCTGCGTCTATTACTCAGTTCGGAGCGCAGTAGCCCGGGCTGTACACACTGTCCATAGCGCCTCCTCAGTGCTCCCACTAAAGCACCATAATCATGCCTGTCCTCGGGGCTAATCAATATCAAACAGGCCAGAGCTTCATCCGTGAGGCATAAAGCCAACTGCAGTGCCCTTTCTTCATCCGACCACCCCTAAAATGAGCTAACAGTTCAAACTGAGCATGAAAAGCTTCCCAATCCGCCTTACCGGAATACTTCGGGGTCTTAACAGATACGGACGCAGCCGGGAACTGGGCGCCGCCATGTTTGTTTACATCCTGAGCCCCAGATTCCTCGTCACGCCGCGTCGACGTCGCCACTTCAGTCCGCCCACCAGAATCCGCGCGAAATACAGACGACGAAGCACTCATGCCCGCTTCAGCCGCCATCGCTCTAACGTCCTCCCTCAAGCAGCCTCTGCGCTCCGACGCCCTGGCGATCTCCTCAGACAGAACCCCCGACGTCCATTCACACGCACCTCCTTGGCCATAATCGTCCCCTACCTCCACCTTCACTTTCGGATTCCCTCGACGCATTTTCAATCCCCGTTCTCACCTACGGTAGCTAGCCACATAAGTCAGCTAGCTAGCTGGCTAACTTGTATCAACGTTTTTACCAATGTAATGACCTGACTAGATCATAAATGAACAATTGTCCAGACAGAGGCTTGAGTTTGCGAATTGACGGTTTATTAACCCAACTTTACACAGGCTACTGTTTGGGCCGTAAGCACACGCTAAAAAGATGACAGATAACCCACAAGCCAATCGTGACCTTCTCTTGGGAAGCCCAGACATAAGAGAAAGAGAACAAAAAGCTGAACCTGGTCTTAACTTCCAATGCTCCACCCCCCCTCCACGCCACTCCGCCAACCACCAGGATGCCCGGCATCAGAACATTCCAGGCATTCCCGTGATTGGCAGATAGCAGGTTGATTGACATGTCGGACCCCGCGAACACCGGGTACTGGTCAGTACAACACAACCACTTCCTAGCCTAACACATAACACACAGCTGTCTGTGCGGGTCGCTACAATACTCAACCTAAAATGTGTCAACATTCAAGTAATGTTAGTTTGTTTTTGAGACGAGGTGTAGGGTTACAGTTGGGGTTAGTGTACCTATTAAGCCCACGTACTCATTCATATTTTTGCTTTAAAACATAACTGACTTGTCTAGTTAAATAAAGGTTAAGAACAAATTCTTATTTATGACGACTGCCAAATCCGGACGACGCTGCGCCAATTGTGCGCCGCCCTATGGGTCACCCAATCACGGCCGGATGTGATACAGCCTTGAATTGAACCAGGGATTGTAGTGACGCCTCTTGCACTGAGACGTCACTCGGGAGCCGCTTCCATATTTGGATACAAATAAAAAACATGACTTTTTCTACTATTTTTAATATTTCAACGAGTTCATGTGGTTGTTGTATCCATACCCATTTGTATTCTAAGCCAATCAGATGTTTTAAGTTATTGACAGTTGTGTAAATTCCTACTAGTGTGGAGGTGACTCGCAGATAAACACATTTTCCCAATATTTTTAGTACCTTCTCAGATAAGTGATCATACTTCATGTATGGTAATTTAAGCTTACATAAGACATGTCCTTCTGTAAGTTTTTTTACGTTTGGAAATTCATTAATGTATTATTTAAGAGGTGGGCTTATTCAGAACACCCATAAGGTTAAGGGGTACTTTCAGTACCCATGTGTTTGATACCATTCCTTTCCCCCAATTAAAGTTCCACCAACCTTCTGTGTTAGTCTTACCCTAATTTCACAGTATATTTTACTAGAAGGGTCGTTCCATTTCAGCAAGCCATGTCACACACCATCTTAGATTTTTTCTTTAATGGTTTCTGCAGTTAGCAAACCATAGCTAAGCGTTCTTGCAACATTATTTTGTTGAAAGACAATTTTACCTCTGAGAAATTAAATTCATTGCATTTCAATTTGTGATTCATGTAATATTCAATAAATATAGTACTCAAAGTTTGATTTGGAACAAACCTCTTCCTAACAATGACTAAGTTGTGAGGAATCCAAATTGTCAAAAAGGGCTCTGTGCAGGCCACTTAAGGTTTTCCACACCAATCTCGACAAATAATTACTGTATGGATCACACTTTGTGCACGGTTGCATTGTCATGCTGAAACAGGAAAGGGCCTTCCCCAAACTGTTGCCACAAAGTTGGAAGCACAGAATCATCTAGAATTCCATTGTATGCTGTAGAGTTAAAATTTCCCTTCCCTGGAACAAAGCAGCCCAGCCTTAACCATGAAAAACAGTCCCAGAACATTATTCATCCTCCACCAAACTTTACAGTTGGCATTATGCATTGGGGTAGGTAGCTTTCTCCTGGCATCTGCCAAGCCCAGATTTGTCCATCGGACTGCCAGTTGGTGACACGCGATTCATCACTCCAGAGAGCGCAATTCCACTGTTCCGGAGTACAATGACGGTGCCACGTTGAAAGTCACTGAGCGCTTCAGTAAGGCCATTCTACTGCCAATGTTTGTCTACAGAGATGGCATGTCTGTGTGCTCAATTTTGTAATACCTGTCAGCAACAGGTGGGGCTGAAACTAAATCCACTGATTTCAAGGGCTGTCTACATTTGTGTGTGATAGATGTAGATGAACGTCCCTCTTTCAGGACCCTGTCTTTCAAAGATAATTAATAAAAATCCTAATAACTTCACCGATCTTTATTGTAAAGGGTTTAAACACTGTTTCCCATGCTTGTTCAATGAACCATAAACAATTAATGAACATGCACCTGTGGAACTGTCGTTAAGACACTAACAGCTTACAGACGGTAGGCAATTAAGGTCACAGTGATGAAAGAGGCCTTTCTACTGACTGAAAAACACCAAAAGAAAGATGCCCAGGGTCCCTGCTCACCTGCATGAACGTGCCTTAGGCATGCTGCAGGGAGGCATGAGGACTGCAGATGTGGCCAGGGCAATAAACTGCAATGTCTGTACTGTGAGACGCCTAAGACAGCCCTACAGGGAGACAGGATGGACAGCTGATCATCCTCGCAGTGGCAGACCACGTGTAACAACACCTGCACAGGATTGGACCCATAGGGCAGCAGTGTAGCCTAGTGGTTAGAGCATTGGACTAGTAACCGAAAGGTTGCAAGTTCAAATCCCCGAGCTGACAAGGTACAAAATCTGTCGTTCTGCCCCTGAACAGGCAGTTAACCCACTGTTCCTAGGCCGTCATTGAAAATAAGAATTTTTTCTTAACTGACTTGCCTAGTAAAATAAAGGTAAAAAAAGCCAAATCTTTTCAGGTCCATATAGCATGCACGATCGATTTTGTATTTCCACTCGTTCAATATGCAAAGAAAGGAATCTGTGAATCTCACCCTAAATGTTGTTTCAACGAGTCAAATCACGTTCATATGTATTCCTCAGAGATCCTAGAACGTAATGAGACTTGACTATATCATTAGGGGTGTAGTATATCCTATAGGACACCATATTTGGTCAGAGAGTGACGCCTTCATTGCAATGCCAATAAAGGGGGTGGTAATCACTTGAACGACTAACTGTCTAGTAAGCACCAATCGGGGTCAAACAAAGCTAGCTAGATAGCCAATGAACTGGGCTTTATGGGAGTATCCGGAAACCCTGTGTCTGTCGCAAAATGGAGGTCCTACCTTTTGCGACAGCATGCCTTTTCCTTTTGGACAAAAATTATAAGAATATTCAGAGTTTTGAAAACTGGTTGTTTTGCAAATGTTGAACTTATAATATGGCTACTATTACTAGAAAACCTAAGTCAAAGTATCCAGATTAAAAACAAAATCTTTATTTAACTAGGCAAGTCAGTTAAGAACAAATTCTTATTTTCAATGACATCCCAGGAACAGTGGGTTAACTGCCTGTTCAAGGGCAGAACGACAGATTTGTACCTTGTCAACTCAGGGATTTGAACTTGGAAACTTTCGGTTACTATTCCAACACTCTAACCACTAGGCTACCCTGCCTCCCCATTTGATGATATTCTTGCAGAAAAATTTAGTAAGAATGCAACTGTCTCCTTCATGATTTGCCCAAATGTACCTGGGTGACTTCACACTAAATGTCATGGAGAACGCTCATCCTTCAAGTTATCCGTCTGAAACCTTGCATATACACTGCTGCCATCTTGTGGACACCATCGGAATTACAAACAGAGTGATGGCGAGAACTGTGACCTTTCTCTTGCATTTCAAATAGCAAGTTATCAGTCTGTATTTTCTTCTACCAGACCTATTGTGTTATATTGTCTTACATGCAATTTACATTTCTACAAACTTCAAAGTGTTTCCTTTCAAATGGTACCAAGAATATGCATATCCTTGTTTCAGGGCCTGAGCTACAGGCAGTTAGATTTAGTTGTCTAATAGGAGAAAATTGAAAAAAAGGGGGCTATCCATTCTGAAAAACGAATAAAGAGTGGCAAAAGTACTGTTTGTCCATTTTGAGACATCGGAGCCAGAATACACTTCCTCAAAATATTCCTGATTTAATCTAAGATAACAAAAAAAATCTGTCATTTAATTTTGAAGTTTTTGCCGAGGAGATCTTCCATCTAATTTTACATCTAAGATGTTTGGTGCAGTATTTCTCAGTGAAAATAAATTGCATGAAAATGAGTCATGAATGACCACAGACTTTATTGAAGAATCCCTACTGTTGACCAATCACTAACAAAGGGGCGTAGACTTTGCCTTGAATTGAGAAAACTTTGTTTGCCCGAGCAGCTGGGAAAAAACTAAACAAACAAAAACGTCACAAAATGTCATCATAATACATGCAAACTCTACCAAACTGTTTTGGCTGGGAAGCATGTGGACACCTTCAGTCAGAACAAGAGTTAACACACATAAGGAATTTTTATTCACACACACCGATGAAGATGTACATGGGGATGGTTTTTGAGTTCACGCATCCAATGCACAACTCCGCCCACCGTAACGCCGTCAGGCTCAGGGCAATATTTATGCCTTTGCAGGAGTGCGCAACGGATCTGTCTGACAAGTGCAACTCAGTAGACAATGGACCTGATCGGACAGCTCAGAGCCTCTGCTCTTTTCTGTCCATAAGAAACAATTGGATTGGTGGAAGAGGCAGGGCAGGCCAGGCGCAAGGAAGGAGGGTGTGATCAAGCAGGGCATCCCCCGAGGCTAGATGCCCTAAGGTTTTTTTATCAGAACGGGCGTAGATTAGTTTCGCCTTTTTTGTGGTGTTTACTTAATAAAAATAATAAAAACTTCATTAAAATTATAGCTCACAACTGTGCAGGGGGAGAGGGGTGGGGGCGCTAAGGAGTGCATTCACATATATCTACACATTTTCATACATACACAAATGATTGTATTTTTTGTATTTTGTATTTTTTTTAAATTCTCAAATAGGTCAGTTTCAGCATTATGGACATGGGTGAATCTGTGGTCCATTTGGCCTGTCCTATGGCTTCCTTCAGTGATGGGTTGTGAGCGGCTCTGTTGATGAACTTCTGGCCAATAATTGACTGTCTATTGTTGATTGATGTCAGTCCAGATATGCTGTTAATGTAGTGATTGCTGATGTATCTTGGTAGCCTGTAAGCCATTTTTATTGCCATGTTTTGGACTATCTGTAGCCCATTCATCTGCTGCGGTGAAGCTGTTATCCAGGCTGGCAGGGCGTATTCAAAGAGGGGTCGGATGTAGCTGATGTAGACTTGTAGCTGATGTAGACTTTCAGCACTGTCTGAGGTGAGGCTCTATATTTTCTTCCGCATAGCATTTTTAAGTGGTTTAGTCTTTTTCGTCCCGCTCTCTCTATGTTCGCTATATGGGTTGTCCAGTGCATGTTCTTCTGGAAAGTGACTCCAAGGAATTTTGCTTCATTTTCTACTTTTATTTTTTCACCGTAGAGTTTGAGATCTATGGGTTTCCTGTTTTTTTGCTGGTGCTTCTTGTGAAGAGGACACATTGGGACTTTTGTGGGTTCAATTTTATTCGCCACATGTTAGACCATGTCTCGATCATTTCAATAGACTTCTGGAGTTTTTTTGCAGTAAGTTGAGGACATTTGGAGCTGGACCAGTAGCAGAGGTCATCGACAAACTGTGAGACTTGACCTATGGTGGGTGGAGGGTCGTAGATATCTGATATGTAGAGTAGAAAAAGTAGTGGGCTTAGAACTGCACCCTGTGGGACACCTGCTTCCGGGGTGAAAGGTGAGGATATTGCTGTGGAGACCCTCACTTTAATTGTATGGTTGTGGAGAAAGCCAGTGAGGATGTTTCTGATGGAGAGCGGTCGTTTGAGAGTGGAGTCTGCGAGCCGGTAACACAGTCCATTGTGCCACGTCTTGTCAAATGCTTTCTCTATGTCAAAGAAAACTGCCAGGGTAAGTTCTTTTTTCTTGAAGTTCCAAAGTATGTCCTCTGACAGTCTTAGAATGTTATCGGAGGTTGATCTTGCTTTCCTGAAGCCAGCTTGGTGGATTCCAAGGAGGCCCATTTCCTCAGTGTGGCCGCTCAGTCTTTGGGTGACTTCTCTCTCCAACAGCTTCCTGACTGAGGAGGCTGATTGGTCTATAACTTGTGACGTTGTCTGGGTCTTTGCCAGGTTTGTGGATCATTATGACAACTGCAGATTTCCAAGGTAGGGGAAAGTAGCGTTCCGTGAGACATGCTGTGAAGAGGTTAGAAAGGAGGTGCAGGTATTCATCAGGTACTTGTTTGATGAGTGTGCTGTCAATGTTGTCTTCCCCTGGTGCTTTGCTTTTTTTTCAGGTGAGTCTTGATTTCTTCAATGCTGACAGAGCGGGTGAGAGGATGGTCTTCTGGTGTCGGATTTGAGGTGTACACTGTTTTCTGCATTTCTCTGTCGACAATGATTTTCCAGTCTTTGTCAAAGAGAGGATCGTCGGGACAAGACTGAACATTTTGTAGGTGGTTTCTGAATAATGTTGCTTTTGTTTCGTTGTCATCGATGAGTTGGTTTTGAGACTTTAGCACAGGTATGATGTTATTGGTTTTGTCTCCGTTGATTGTTTTGATTCTAGCTGGTGATAGAAGGCAGTCCACTGTTTCCGTTTGTGGAGGGTGAGTTGATGTCTGATGTGATTCTGCAACCGATTAACTTCTGTTTTCAGGTTGGGTGCTCTTGTTCTAATAAAGTCTCTCCGGATCTTTCTTTTCTGCTTGATGAGACTGAGGATATGTGGTGGGAATTGTTGTTGTGGTGGTCTGGTGGTGGTAAGTGAGATGGTCTCTTCCCGGGCCTGGATGAGGATACTCCCCATTCTCTCCGCCAGCTGGTCCAGATCTTTGGGGTTCTGTGTTGTTACTGCAATATTTGTTATCTTGTCTGTAATGCAATTTCTGTATTTTCTGTATCCCAGTCTGCTTTATTGTATTTGTATCTTTGCTTTTCAGGTGCTTGTTGGAGTTGGAGAGAGAAGGAGGCAAAGACAGGAAGGTGGTCACTTCCCACGTCTTGGCTGACGGAGAAGCTAAGAAGTTTAGCAGCCAAGTCCTGGGAGCAGAGGACAAGATAAAGGATGTCTGCCATGGAGGTTGAAGAATGGATGTGTGTGGGCTCGTTGGTGTTGAGGATGGCCAGGTTTGTGCTGTCGAGGATATCCCTTAATACTATTCCCGACTGATTTGTAGTATTACAGTTGAAGTCGATGTGTTTGGCATTAAAGTCTCCCATTATGATGGTATGGCTGTTGTTGTCTGCAAGTGCAGGGCTAGCTGTGATTATTTAACCAATCAGAGAATGTGTGATCAGTGCATGGGCAGTGGTGGGGTGCATGGGAGAAGAGTCTGATTGGCTGAAGCTGGGGTGATCGATAACTCTCACCTGAAGGGGAGAGCTAGACTACACGGTGCCAGACAAATGTAGACAACATACACGCTGGAAATTAGACCAACAGCGGCCTCGCACGGGGATTCTGTAACACCTTGGATGCCCTACTTCTTGAAGTTTGCAGTTTAAAAAATATATATTTAGTTCAAAACATACCTTTTTTTGACCCTTTAGTGTGTGTACTTTATACTTGGGATATCGCTTTTTAACATGAAAAATTACAACAAAAACAAAATTGCTGGAAGACGTCTTTAAGATTTGAATTAACATGGGGTGTGTTCTTCACACCTTTTACCCAAAACCAGTAACAGCACCATCTAGTGGTCAGAACCTGGTAATATCCGATTGTATGATGGGACATAAACAACAACTTCAATGCCTAATTTCTCTGAACAGGGGAAATAAACATCCCTAAATTCACTGAGGACATATTACATAGCTTGAATAAGCAATCCTCCAAGCCACAGCTTTATACTACTTGTCAAACACAGCGTATTGTATACTGGCCATTGGGGTGTGGTTTTGGGGGCTCTGTGGGTGGATTTTCCTCATTGTTAGGAAGAGGTTTTTGTCCAAATCGGGCTTTGAGTATTATAGTTATTGAATATTATATGAATCCTATAAACTGAAATAGTCAATTTGGGTGCAATCAATTAGCTTAATTTCTCATATGGGTGGCTTTCAACAAAATAATGTTTCAGAAATGCTAATCTTGTCTGTTTCTAACTATAGAAACAATTTTAGAACCATTTCAGATGGTGGGTGTCAATTCTCTTTCTTGTGCTTGGAGATGGAACTACTCAGAAGGGAATTATTGCAGGATTACCCCCCGCCTGGTGTCAGCATCGAGTTCTCTGTTTTGTTCTTCCTCCTGCAGCTCACTCACTCTCTGAAGCAGAGATTCCCCCTGAACAGCGGCACTGTGAGGAGAAGTAGAGACTCAGTCTAGTGCAGGAGGACCCAGAGCCCACACAGATCAAAGAGGAACAGGGGGAACTCAGTCTTGAGACTCACACTAAAGACTCCATATTCACTCCTGCTTATGATGAGGACCCAACTCAACCCTCACATCCCTATCAAGCCCAAAAGGAAGGAAACAGAGAGAGAGAGAGACACTCTACCCAGAACTACAACTGAACAGATCAAAACAGAACCTGATGGAGAGGACTACGGAGAATCAGAACCAACCAGTGTCTTTCAGCCCCTCTCTGCAGTAAATCCAGACTGTTCTGCAGCTCAGAGTGAAAACAGTGAAAGTGGGATGGAGACTGGCGGGCCTCCGTCAGGTTTTAAGTCAGTCAAATCATGGAGAATAAAGATGGTAAAATTGCAAAGCTCCCTTATCAACACTAAGGATAACAAATCCACACAGTTGTCCCTCCTGAAATCACCCAGTCAAAGTCACGCTAATCTCTGTTGTACATTGTGTGGCACATGTTTTCATCACATGGGCTCATTGATTAAACATGTTCAAACTCATACTAAGTATAAAGAACAGCTTTGTGGAGTGTGTGGAAAACATTTTCAGTCCACAGAAAGTATGAAAGCTTACCTCAACTCACATTGCACCTTGGTTTTGTTGTGTTTGTAGTGAATGGTTCACCTTCAACAATAAGCTGATAATGCACATGAGAAGCCACACAGGGGAGAAATCTTTTCCCTGCCCTGATTGTTGTGCATCCTTCAATCAGAATGGTCTGAAAATACACATGAAGAATTACACAAAAAAGAAACCACATCACTGCCCTTATTGTGGCAAAGGATTCAGCAACAGCAGCGATCTGAAAGAAAAACACATTACGATTCACACAGGGGAGAAGCCATTTTGGCTGCCCTGATTGTGACAAAGGATTCAGAGTTGCCAGTAATCTGCACATGAAGATTCACACAGGGGAGACAGAATAATCCTGAAAGTGCACATAAGGCACGTGTCAAACTCCTTCCTCGGCTGGCCGAGTGTCTGCAGGTTCTCTCTCCTCCCTTGTACTTGATTGATGAACTAAGGTCACTGATTTTTAAATAACTCCCCTCAACTGGTTGTCTAGGTCTTAATTGAAAGGGGGGGGGGACTGCAGACACTATGCCCTCCGCAGCATGAGTTTGACACACCTGACATGAGGACTCACAGGGGAGAGACCACACTGATGTCTTCATAGTACAAAATGCATTTCCTAATCAGTTACATTGAATAACAATCAAAGGCACACGGTGGAAGCACAGTGTATCATACAATGCTTTCTCTGTGTCTGATTGTTATTCAGTGTAACCATTGAACACACAAGTGCAATGATTGCAGCTTTTTTAAATTATAGAACTCCTACAGAGGTACATCACTGGGGCTGAAATCCCTGCCGTTCAGGACCTATATAACAGGTGATGACAGAGGAAGGCCCTAAAATTTGTCAGACTCCAGCCACCCAAGACATAGACTGTTCTCTCTGTTACCGCACGGCAAGCGGTACCGGAGCACTAAATCTGGAACCAAAAGGCTCCTGAACAGCTTCTACCCCAAGTTAAAAGACTGCTAAACAGTTAACCAAATAGCTACCCAGACTAACTCTTTTTGATTCTATGCACACACACTGGACTCTACCCACATACTCACACTAACACTCCACCACACATAACACTTACAAACAGGCATCCACTTCCACACTCATCATATACGCTGCTGCTACAGTCTTATCTATCCTGTTGACTAGTCCCTTTACCCCTACCTATATGTTCATATCTACTTTAATTTCCTCGTACCCCTGCACATAAGACTCGGTACTGGTATCCCTTGTACAGTACCAGTCCAAAATTTGGAAACACCTACTCATTCAAGGGTTTTTCTTTATTTTTCCTATTTTATACATTGTAGAATAATAGTGAAGATATGAAAACTATGAAATAACACATACGGAATCATGTAGTAACCAGAAAAATGTATATTTTATATTTGAGATTCTTCAAAGTAGCCACCCTTTGCCTTGATGACAGCTTTGCACTCTTTAGCATTCTCTCAACCAGCATCATGAGGTATTCACCTGGAATGCATTCAATTAACAGGTGTGCCTTGTTAATTTGTGGAATTTATTTCCTTCTTAATGCATTTGAGCCAATCAGTTGTGTTGTGAGGTAAGGGTGGTATACAGAAGATAGCCCTATTTGGTAAAAGACCAAGTCCATATTATGGCAAGAACAGCTCAAATAAGCAAAGAGAAACAACAGTCCATCATTACTTTAAAACATGAAGGTCAGTCAATCTGGAACATTTCAAGAACTAAAAACCATCAAGCGCTATGATGAAACTGGCTCTCATGAGAACTGCCATAGGAAAGGAAGACCCAGAGTTACCTCTGCTGCAGAGGATATGTTCATTAGAGTTACCAGCCTCAGAAATTGCAGCCCAAATAAATGCATCACAGTTCAAGTAAAATACACATCTCAACATCAACTGTTCAGAAGAGACTGTGTGATTCAGGCCTTTATGGTCGAATTTCTGCAAAGAAACCAATCCTAAAGGACACCAATAAGAAGAGACTTGTTTGGGCCAAGAAACACGAGAAATTGACATTAGACCGGTGGAAATGTTAGATTTTTGGTTCCAAACCATGTGTCTGTGAAACGCAGAGTAGGTGAACGGATGACCTCTGCATGTGTTGTTCCCACCGTAAAGCATGGAGGAGGTGTAATGATGTGGGGGTACTTTGCTGGTGACACTAAGATTTACTTAGAATTCAAGTCACACTTAACCAGAATGGCTACCACAGCATTCTGCAGCGATACGCCATCCCACCTGGTTTGCGCTTAGTGGGACTATCATTTGTTTTTCAACAAGACAATGACCCAAGACACCTCCAGGCTATGTAAGGGCTATTTGACTAAGAAGGAGAGTGACGGGGTGCTGCATCAGATGACCTGGCCTCCACAATCACCCGACCTCAACCCAATCGAGATGGTTTGGGATGAGTTGGACCACAGAGTGAAGGAAAAGCAGCCAACAAGTGCTACGCTTATGTGGGAACTCCTTCAAGACTTTTGGAAAAGCATTCCAGGTGAAGCTGGTTGAGAGAATGCCAGGAGTGTGTAAAGCTTTCACCAAGGCAAAGGCTGGCTACTTTGAATAATCTCAAATATATCTCGATTTATTTAACACTTTTTCAGTCACTACATGATTCCATGTGTGTTATTTCATAGTTTTGATGTCTTCACTATTATTCTACAATGTAGAACATTGTAAAACTAAAGAAAAACCCTTGAATGAGTATGTGTCCAAACTTTTGACTGGTACTGTATATAGTTAACCTATCATTGCTCAATATATTCCTTGTGTTACTATTCTTAAATTGTTTTATTGTATTCTGCATTGTTGGGAAGGGCCCATAATTAATCATTTCGATATTCGTCTAAACCTGTTGTTTACGAAGCATGTGACAATACAAATTTGATTTGAATAAAGGGTGGATGTCATGTTTTGGCTAATAAATGTACTAAAATGTGAATAAAGTTGATATATCAACTTTCAAATGGTATTACAAAGATGATTTGGTGACCCACACATCAAATAATGTCGACTTGAGAGGGAATATCCATTGTTATAAATTAAACTGTCAATCTTCCATGGGAACCCTATTGAAATCCTAGAAATATAGATAATATACTCTTGGGTGGATAAGATATGACTGAATTGCTGCTTGAACATCAGAACTCCGCTTCGCTGTCTAACAGAGAGTAGTTAGTGGAGTTTTTTTTGAGCAACAGGAGTGCCTGCTCATTACCTATAGAAAGACCGTTTTGAACCTATGTCCTCGTTTTGCACATAAAACAGGTTTTTGTTTTGGGAGTAAAATTTGTCAATATGTTGAAATTATTATTATATCTGATTTGATGTTGTTACTTTGTGTTTGTGCCCTCTGGTTTCTATATAAGCTGAGAGAATCTTAAACACACCAATTGTTTTGTCAGGATCTATGGCCTTGATGTCAATATCCTTTGCAGGAATGTTCATTTTTATAGAGTTTTTGCACGTTTTGACTAACATTAAGACAATTGATATGATGAGACCAAGTGAACTATTCATATAAATGAACCTTCTGAAACAGGTTTTATTTTTCATCCAGAGATTGTATTTTAAACCTACAAAGTATTACAGAATACATGTTGATAATGTCTTCACATGCACTCTTCTCTTTCTTCTGACAGTTTTGCATGATTATATGAAAACTCAAAAATGTTAATGTCATTGAAGTGTCTGATCACCAATTCATACAATGTGTTATGTCTAAAGCACTATAAAAAGGCCAATCAAGTTTCATTTAACTGAGGCTCTTAGTTGTTTGGGGTATGATTGGACTATTTTGATCATATTCTTGCGGGCCCTGAATATATTATTAATAATATACTATAATTATTTACGATAATATTATTGCCTATTTATCAAGGAAACGACGATGCATTTTGCCCGTAGGCTATTTCAACAGGCTCTTCAAACTAACCCAGTCGCACTCCACTCCAGCAGGTGGCGATAAGGAAAAACGTATTGACCCGCGCACGACCAAGAGGGCACATTTTTTTCCTTGTTGATGAAACGTATTATTGTACCGCTGATGCCGCATGTGATGAACAAAACATATCTCCTAAGCCTGTGTTTACCACAGAAATTATTCGTCGTTTATCCAAAAAACCCTACAAAAACGCCATTAATTTCCTCATAGGCTTTGTCCAACGAATCCTGGCGGAGTTGGTGCCTGCAAAAAGACACCGCTACTATTTCTCTCCTTTAGCGTCATGAACGCAACATTAGTGTCCCGGCACAAATATTAACACTTCCGGTTCAAATTTTGCCTTCAAAATTAAAGATGCGGTAAAACGCTGATTTCGTATACACAGCTAATCATTTTTGCAGCTTTGCCTAGTGCGTAATCTTAAAATAATATTACAAAATTATACCTACATTGGGGAAAAATATAAACTAAAGGGAATTACTACTTTAAATAAGATAAATACTATAAAGTGGAGAACAATGAGAAATGGTTGGAGCCTGTGTTATTTCTTGAAAAAGTGTGGTCTAAATACCCAGCAGCCTTTTCTACTCCACCCATTCCGCTGGTCACAATGCTTGGAGGACATTAAAGGCCTATAAATTACATATTGGCTTATATTGAAAAATATTATGTGTGCTATTATTATGTGCTGATGTAAAAGTGGGGTTGGTAATACTCAGTAGGGTCTGTGGCGTCATGTGTGTGTGTGTGTATATATATATATATATATATATTGGGTTGGGTTGAGGTCAGATGATTGTGGAGGCCAGGTCATCTGATGCAGCAGACCTTGGTCAAACAGCCCTTACACAGCCTGGAAATGTGTTTTGGGTCATTGTTCTATTGAAAAACCAATGATAGTCCCACTAAGCATAAATCAAATGGGATGCTGTATCACTACATAATGTTGTGGTAGCCATGCTGGTTAAGTGTGACTTGAATTCTAAATAGATCAGCGAATCAGTGTCACCAGCAAAGCATCCCCACACCTCCTCCTCCATGCTTCACGGTGGGAACCACCATTTTTGGGTGTCTGACGCACAATTTTGTGCCAAAAAAAAGTTGAACATCGCCAAATGCATCAGTTAAATGTGTAATTAAATGTGCAATAAAATATAGTGCCTAGGCCAATTTAATGAAACCCTGGCTGTTGCAACAAATTGCAAAACAAGGAATCTCCGATTCCCCACTGAGCTCCTTTTTGAAAATGTCAAGTTCCATAAACGCATATCAAGGGCAAGTGCACTGCCCAGCAGCTGACATCAGCAAGATGGGGGGGCCTTTTCATTAGGAGGGACGTCTAACGTGGATCGCTAAAATAATGATTTGGCTATGATCACATTTCCTCACTTTAAATATTAGGCCTATGGCTGGGGAAGCATATACATTTGGCAGCCAAGCACATGGGATCAGTGTAGCCTTTTATCATCTAGACTTTTAATGTGCGAGTTCACTAATTATCTCTGTCAATTCAGAAAGTTTCCTAAAGTAGCCTGTCTGGACTACATCAATTAATAAGAGAAGATATATTAATTGTATAACTTAACCGCATGTTCCTTAATGTTGCCATGGAAAATGTTCATGTTGTTTCCAACTATCAATTAGCAACTGCGCCATAAACCATTGAGATAGCCGAAAGGCCAGTCTTTTTGGGAAATGACAAGGAGTGGAATGTTAGCTAAAAAGACTGGTACCCAGGCTAAAGGATCATAGATCACAATACAAAAAAAGAGGATGAGCATGAAGGGTAATTATAGCTAATTACAACTTAAGGCCTTATATTTCTTCAGAGTCAGGGGATGTTTTGGAGCCCTCCAGGCTCCTGGTGCTGAGGGTTGCTGAACCCTAGATTGACATGGTGAATTCTTTCACAAACATGGAATCTCGGATTTGCAGATTTGTTTTTCAACTGGTCCAGGTTCATATTTATATCCAAAAATCTTAGTTAACATTGGCGCGTTATGTTCAGTAATGTTTTGCCTCAAAAACATCTAGTGATTTTGCAGAGAGCCACATCAATGTACAGGAATACTTATCATAAACTTTGATGAAAGATACAAGTGTTATGCATATAATTAAATATATACTTCTCCTTAATGCAAACGCTGTGTCAGATTTCAAAAAAGCTTTACAGCAAAAGCACACCATGCAACAAAAGTCAGAATTAGCATTATAAATATTCACTTACCTTTGATGATCTTCATCAGAATGCACTCCCAGGAATCCCAGTTCCACAATAAATGTTTGTTTTGTTCGATAAAGTACATAATTTATGTCCAAATACATCCTTTTTGTGTTCGCAGGTTTAGTCCAGTAATCCAAATGCACAAGGAGCGAGCACTTAGTCCAGACGAAAAGTCAAAAAAGTTATATTACAGTTCGTAGAAACATGTCAAACGATGTATAGAATCAATCTTTAGGATGTTTTTATCATAAATCTTCAATGATGTTTCAACTGGACAATTCCTTTGTCTTTAGAAATGAAAAGGAACAGAGTTTGTGCTCAAGGCTTTCTGCTAGACCCCTGATTCAAACAGCTCATATTCTCTCCCCTTTCATAGTAGAAGCCTGAAACAATGTTCTAAAGACTGTTGACATCTAGTGGAAGCCATAGGAAGTGCAATCGGACCAAATTTACACTGTATTTTGGATAGGCAATCACTTGAAAAACTACAAACCTCAGATTTCCCACTTCCTGGTTGGATTTTGCTCAGGTTTTCAACTGCCATTTGAGTCCTGTTATACTCACAGACATCATTCAAACAGTTTTAGAAACTTCAGAGTGTTTATCCAAATCTGCTAATAATATGCATGTCTTAGCTTCTGGGCCTGAGTAGCAGGCAGTTTACTCTGGGCACGCTTTTCATCCGAATGTGGAAATAGTGCCTCCCAGCCATAAGAAGTTAAAAAATGTTTGAAACCACCAAGACTCATCCTAGAGCTGGCTGCTCGGCCAAACTTTGCAATCAGGGGAGAAGGATCTTGGTCAGGGAGGTGACCAAGAACCCGATGCTCACTCTGACAGAGATCCAGAAGGACAACCATCTCTACAGCACTCCACCAATCAGGCCTTTATGGTAGAGCGGCAAGATGGAAGTTACTCCTCAGTAAAAGGCACATGACAACCTGCTTGGAGTTTTCCAAAATGCACCTGAAGGACTGTCAGACCATGAGAAAAAATATTCTCTGGTCTGATGAAAACAAGATGGAACTCTTTGGCCTGAATGCAAAGCATCAAGTCTGGAGGAAACCTGGCACCATCCCTATGGTGAAGCATGGTGATAGCAGCATCATGCTGTGGGGGTGTCTTTCAGTGGCAGGGACTGGGAGACTAGTCGGGGTTGATGGAAAAATTAATGGAGCAAAGTACAGAGAGATCCTTGATGAAAACCTGCTCCAGAGCGCTCAGGACCTCAGACTGGGGTGAAGGTTCACCTTCCAACAGGACAACAACCCTGAGCACACAGCCAAGACAATCAGGAGTGACTTCGGGACAAGTCTCAATATCCTTGAGAGGCGCAGCGAGAGCCTGGACTTGAAGCCAATCGAACATCTCCGGAGAGACCTAGAAATAGCTGTGCAGCGACGCTCCCCATCCAACCTGACAGAGCTTGAGAGGATCTGTAGAGAAGAATGGGAGAAACTCCCCAAATACAGGTGTGCCAAGCTTGTAGCGTCATACCCAAGAAGACTCAAGGCTGTAATCACTGCCAACGGTGCTTCAACAAAGTGCTGAGTAAAGGGTACTTATGTGAATGTGATTTTCAGGTTGTTTTTTTTAATACATCTTCAAACATTTCTAAAATCCTGTTTTTGCTTTGTCATTATGGGGTATTGAGTTTAGATTAATGGGGGGAAACTATTTAATCCATTTTAGAATAAAGCTGTAAAGTAACAAAATGTGTAAAAAGTCAAGGAGTCTATACTTTCCGAATGCACTGAATATGCCAAGTTGTTTGTGGTTGTATGTCAATTCACTTTTTGAAAATCAATGCTTGAGATATTGGCCCCACACAAGGAAAACAGTAACAACTCTAGAAATAACAATATATTAGTTATAACGAGGCTAAGAGCCTTAATTACTTCCCATCAGCTCCTTCCTCTATAAAAACAAAGGAAGTTCCTCAGGAGTGGAGTTCAGCACTTTGGGCACAGAGATCCTTTTGTCTTTTCTAAGGCGAGTTTTAATTTCCTGTCTGTTTTTTTTAGATATAAGGGAAACATGCAGTGTATAAATGTGTTACTGTGTGTAAATTAACAGTAATTCACCATACAGTCTGACAAGATGGCCTTGAGAAATGTAAAACATTTTGTAGAATAGAATAACTAGAAAAGATAAAGTAAACACAAACAGCAACATTCACACGACAGATACAAATGCTTACAAGGTGTACAGGATAAATGTAAGTCACACAAATATTTTTATATTTTTAAACCCGTACTGATGCCGGTACAATACTGTTAGCGACTCTTGGGTTTAATAGGTAAAGACCCAAGTCTACACCCTTATGGCAGTATTGTATATGGATGTTCAGTGGGTGTGTTAACGTCAGATCGAACATGTAATTACCCCTCTTAAGTGTGCTATTCCTTTATACAGTTAGCTAGCTAAAGTTAACAGTAGCTGATAAGTAATCTTGACAAGTGACATGGACAATTAAAGAGCAGGTTGTCAAAGAGTCTTGTACATTTTTGGGGTTAAAATATTTGATTTTGTATATTTCTATGGTGGCCTTGAATCCGTCTTCATACTAATCGACATAAGCATACATGGGCTAACGTTAGCTAGCTAGCGAAATAATCAAATAGCTATCTAATTTAAATACAGGTTATTGACACGATTATACTATTACGTGTGGACTTTTACTTTGAATTTTTGTCGAAATTCCGTGATCCGGAAGTACTTTTTTAGTGTTGCGGAATTTCAGACGATTAAAATAACACAGCTCGCTAGCTACTCATCTTGCATTATCTAAACATGTCTAAAATACAGTTGTTGAGAGTTTTTCTCTATGATAGATTAACAGCTGCCGCTGAGGAGATATTCGAGGTCGTTGAAAAAACCATAGCAGAGAATCAGGAGGAAGTTGTCCGCCTACAGAGGCTACTCGACATTGTTCTTCAACCTGAGATAAAGCAAGGCAGAGCAGGTTTGTTACTCATTGCTTATGTCAAACTTACTTAACCTTCATTTTATGAAACACAAGGAGCAATGTCAAAGAGAGTTATGTTTGAGAGGACGTGTACCTGTAGTATGTAGGTGTAAATGTCATAATGCAGTGTTTCCCCTATATTCATTTAGCAGTGGTGGCCCACCCCAGCTAAATTTTTGCCACTGCTGCAAAAAATATATTTGATACATACTCACTCACCGGCCAGTTTATTTTGTACACCCATCTAGTACCAGGTCAACCAGCTTTTTCTTGTTTTTAGCTGATAGGAGTGGAACCTGTGGTTGTCTGCTGCAATAGCCCATCCATTCTGCACACCACTGTGGTACTGCATCGTTATTTGCCTGTTTGTGGCCCGCCTGTTAGCTTGCATGATTCTTGCTATTCTCTTTCGACCTCTCCCATCAATGAACCGTTTTCACCAATAGGACTGCTGTTGACTGGATGCTTTTTTGTTTGTCGCTCGGTTGTCGTGGGCGAAAAGCCCAGGAGGGTGGCCTTTCTGAGACCATAGATCCCATTCTAGCCTTCAGTCGAACAGTAACTGAACACCTCGATGTCTGTCTGCGTTATACAGGAAGACACAGCCATGTGACTGACTGTCTGTAGAAGCAAACGGGGTGGAAGTCTACAGGAACAGCTAGCTTGTCATTGCACTAACGTTAGCAGCAATGCATCCCTCCAACCTAGCCATCATATCCAATTTTATTTGTCATATACGCCGAATACAACAGGTGTAGGAGGTGTAAACTTTACCGTGAAATGCTTACTTACGAGCCCGAGTGTACAGGGGTACGAGTTAGTTGAGTTAATATGTATGTATGTAGTTAGGGGTAAAAGTGACTCGGCAATCAGGATAGATAATAAACAGAGTAGCAGCAGAGTATGTGAAAGTGTTTCTACACTACCGTTCAAAAGTTTGGTGTCACTTAGAAATGTCCTTGTTTTTGAAAGAAAAGCCCATTTTTTTGTCCATTTAAAATAACATCAAATTGATCAGAAATAGAGTGTAGACATTGTAAATGACTATTGTAGCTGGAAACGGCTGATATCTACATAGGCAGAGGCCTGTTATAAGCAACCATCACTCCTGTGTTCTAATGGCAGCGCAAACAGGCTCTAGCCAAAATAGAAAGAGGAGTGGGAGGCCCCGGTGCACAACTGAGCAAGAGGACAAGTACATTAGTGTCTAGTTTGAGAAACAGACGCCTCACAAGTCCTCAACTGGCAGCTTCATTAAATAGTACACTCAAAACTCCAGTCTCAACGCCAACAGTGAACACCAGGATATTGGCCTTCTAGACAGTTCCTCTGTCCAGTGTCTGTGTTCTTTTGCCCATCTTAATATTTTATTTTTTATTGGCCAGTCTGAGATATGGATTTTTCTTTGCAACTCTGCCTAGATGGCCAGCATTGCCTCTTCACTGTTGACGTTGAGACTGGTGTTTTGCGCACCCGGGCTTCCCACTCCTTTTTATATTCTGGATAGCGCCAGTTTGTGCTGTTCTGTGAAGGGAATAGGTCACAGCATTGTACCAGATCTTCAGTTTCTTGGAAATTTCTTGCATGGAATAGCCTTCATTTCTCAGAACAAGAATAGACGGACGAGTAATCAAACCCACAAATGCTGATGCTCCAGATACTCAACTCGTCTAAAGAAGGACAGTTTTATTGCTTCTTTTATCATGACAACAGTTTTCAGCTGTGCTAACATAACACTTTTGCAATTTTCTAATGATCAATTAGCCTTTTAAAATGCTAAACTTGGATTAGCTAACACAACGTGCCATTGGAACACAGGAGTGATGGTTGCTGATAATGGGCCTCTGTTCGCCTATATATATTAAATATATTATTATTAGATATATTAAAATCTGCCTGTTTTCAGCTACAATAGTCATTTACAATATTACGAATGTCTACACTGTATTTCTGATCAATTTGATGTTATTTTAATGGACAACAAAATTTGCTTTTCTTTCAGAAACAAGGACATTTCTAAGTGACCCCAAACTTTTGAACGGTAGTGTATGTGTGATTGTGTGTGCTGTCAATATCCATGTGTGTGTGGGCAGAGTCCAGTGAGTGTGCATAGAGCCAGTGCAAGAGAGTCACTGCTGAAAAAATCTTAGGATAAACCTTGGCATAATGTCAGCACTGATTTTCATTCTTTCTCCTTTACCCCAGACCTCCAGCAGCTCTGTCTCTCTGTCTCTGAAGTAGAGATTCCCCCGGAGCAGCAGCACTGTGAGCAGGAGTGGAGCCCCAGTCTGAGGCATGAGGACCCCGAGTCCACACAGATTAAAGAGGAACGCGGGGCCAGTCAGGAGGAAGAGCAGCCTCAAGGGCTTGAGGCTCACACTAAAGACTCCATATTCACTCCTGCTTATGATGAGGACCCAACTCAACCCTCACATCCCTATCAAGCCCAAAAGGAAGGAAACAGAGAGAGAGACACTCTACCCAGCACTACAACTGAACAGATCAAAACAGAACCTGATGGAGAGGACTACGGAGAATCAGGACCAACCAGTGTCTTTCAGCCCCTCTCTGCAGTAAATCCAGACTGTTCTGCAGCTCCGAGTGAAAACTGTGAAAGTGACAGTGGGATGGAGACTGGCGGGCCTCCGTCAGGTTTCAAGTCAGTCAAATCACAGAGAATAAAGATGGTAAAATTACAAAGCTCCCTTATAAACACTAAGGATAACAAATCCACACCATTGTTCCACCTGAAATCACCTAGGCAAGGTCATGCTACTCCTGGTTGTTGTAAGGTGTGTGGCAAGTATTTTCATTACATGGGCTTATTATTTAAACATGTTCAAACTCACACAAACGATAAAGAATCACTTTGTGGAGTGTGTGGAAAGCATATGGCGTCAACAGAAAGTATGAAAGATCACCTCCAAACTCACATTGCAGCTAGGTATTGTTGTCATGTTTGTAGTAAATGGTTCACCTTAAACAGCAATCTGATCGTGCACATGAGAAGCCACACAGGGGAAAAAACGTGTCACTGCCCTGTTTGTGGCAAAGGATTCAGCACCAGCGGCGATCTGAAGAAACACATCCGGATTCACACAGGGGAGAAGCCGTTTCGCTGCCCTGATTGTGGCAAAGCATTCAATCAGAGTGGAAATCTGAAATATCATAGAAAGTCCCACACAGGGGAGAAATGATATTGTTGCAGTTGTTGTGACAGATGTTTCAGGATTTACACACATCTTAAAAGTAGACAAGGACTCACGGGGGAGACAAGTAAATGCAATGATTGATGATATGCTCAAGTGGGCCGATTCATATCATGAAGACTTCTGGAAATTATATTTTCTTCATCCAAGGATTGTATGTTTTAATCACTTTCCCACTCTACATTTACAAGTGCATTTATTCAGTACATTGGCCATGTTGCACCCATGGCTGTGCCCCTGCCCAGTCATGTGAAATCTGTAGATTAGGGCCTAATGAATTTTATTTCAATTGACTGATTTCCTTATATGAACTGTAACTCAGCAAAATCTTTGAAATTGTTGCATGTTGCATTTATATATATTTATTATTATTATATATTTTTTTCAGTATATCTGCATACATGTATAATACTTAAATGCTCATGTGTGACATGTAGTATTAAAATGTTTATTACAAATATGTCCCTTATATGTTAACAGTATGTGTTAACATATATGTTACGGGATTTCAGTGATCCTTGTAGTCATGGTAATAAAACAGTAGAACAAACTACACTAAACACTCAACTTAAATGTAATCCTATTCATTTCATTGTTTTTCTTTCATCACTTCTCAATTCAGCCATTTTACTGTTTTACACCGTTCCCTCTTGTCCCTTTTGTTGCATCCAGGAAGTGCGTCATGACAGCATCTGCAGAGGGAAAGCAACAAATATAAAATAAAGAGCACATAGAACAGTTATGGGTTGTGTTTGGGGTCATGAAATGATCCAATTCAGTTTAATTTAAAAATCCTTGAACATGAATGCCCTATTTGCAATGATTGATTTGTAAATTAAAGGTTAGTTAACTTTTTTTACGCCTGAGTCAGTCGGATGGTTCCTTACCCTGAAAGTAGTCCATGGGCCGGGAGAAACTATTTTCCATTACTTAGAGTTGTTTAAATAACCACTGGCAACTTGAGGGGATTTGGCCACAAACTTTGAACTTTGACTAATTGCCCCCATATTTTTGTTTGTTAGCAATCTGACTATAAGGTGTAAAACAGCAAATTCCCTTTAACATCCTACAATGTATTTAATTGAAATTGACCCCAACCATGTTATGGTGGATGCATTTTTAATGGGATACTGCAAGATTATGAGATTTAGGTAGTTTTTTGACTTACCCAGAGTCAGATGAACTCATTAAAAAATGTATGCCTCTGTGTGCAGTTTAGAGATGATTGAAGTTAGCATATCATTAGCTTAGCAAAATTGCTGGAAGTCTCCTGGTATAGTAGCTAGCAGATCACAATGTTGTATGTCTCAATGGTGCTGCCCATGCGCTCATAGATGCCTTGAGACCGATACATTATATATACAAAATGTATATGGGCACCTGTTCAAATTAGTGGATTTGGCTATTTCAGCCACACTTGTTGCTGACAGGTGTATAAAATTGAGCACACCGCCATGCAATCTCCATAGACAAACATTGTCAGTAGAATGGCCTTACTGAAGAGCTCAGTGACTTTCAACGTAGCCCCGTCATAGGATGCCACCTTTCCAACAAATCAGTTTGTCAAATTTCTGCCCAGCTAGAACTGCTCTGGTCAACTGTAAGTGCTGTTATTGTGAATTGGAAACGTCTATGAGCAACCACGGTTCATCCGCGAAGTGGTGGGCCACACAAGTTCGCAGAATGAGAACGCCGAGTGCTGAAGCGCGTAAAAGTTGTCTGTCCTCGGTTGCAATACTCACTACCGAGATCAAAACTGCCTCTGGAAGCAACATCAGCAAAATAACTGTTTGTCGGGAGCTTCATGAAATGGGTTTCCATGGCCGAGCAGCCGCACACAAGCCTAAGATCATCATGCACAATGCCAAGCGTCGGCTGGACATTGGACTCTGGAGCAGTGGAAACGCGTTCTCTGAAGTGATGAATCATGCTTCACCATCTGGCAGTCCGATGGACGAATCTGGGTTTGGCGGATGCCAGGAGAACGCTACCTGCCCCGAATGCATAGTGCCAACTGTAAAGTTTGGTGGAGGAGGAATAATGTTATGGGGCTGTTTTTCATGGTTCGGGCTAGGCCCCTTCGTTCCAGTGAAGGGAAATCTTAATGCTACAGAATACAATGACATTCTGATGATACTCTGATTCCAACTTTGTGGCAACAGTTTGGGGAAGACGCTTTCCTGTTTCAGCATGACAATGCCGCCGTGCACAAAGCGAGCTCCATACAGAAATGGTTTGTCGAGATCGGTGTGGAAGAACTTGACTGGCCTGCACAGAGCCTTACCTCAGCTCCATCGAACACCTTTGGGATGAATTGGAATGCCGACTGTGAGCCAGACCTAATAGCCCAACAACAGTGCTCGACCAAACTAATGCTTTTGTGGCTGAATGGAAGCATGTCCCCACAAAAATGTTCCAACATCTCGTGGAAAGCCTTCCCAGAAGAGTTGAGGCTGTTATAGCAGCAAAGGAGGGACCAACTCCATTTTAATGCATTTGATTTTGGAATGAGATGTTTGACGTGCAGGTGTCCACATACGTTTGGTTATGTACTGTATCTCCAAAACAACACCTGTTATCCTTATACTAGCATTCTGAGTTGGAGACCTCCAAAGAAGTGACAATTCTATTAAGCCTGAGAAAGCTACTCCCTGACCCCCAAGGCCCCTCCTAGCCATGATCTCGGCAAAACGGAGCTGCTCTTCCTCCTGGGATGGCCGCTCCAATACGTCTCCATCACGGTTGACAACTCCGCCATCCAGACATTATTTGGGACAGTAACATTTGAGCCTGGGTTAATTTCAATCTACAAAACATAAATAATTCACTCAGATGCTGTAAAAGACTAGAAAGTACTGTAAGTACAGTAACAACACATCCTCTGTATTTAAAATAGTTCTATTAGCTAATACATTGACTTGTATTTAAAAAATATGTTCTCATTATTTATCTTAATTTCAGATGATGTAAAAGATAACGATCGTGTACTACGTTTCAAGAAAAAAGAATACACATGTAACCGATGTGAAATGGCTAGCTAGTTAGTGGGGTGCTCGCTAATAGTGTTTCAATCGGTGTGTGCAGATGGTCCCTGGTTCGAGTCGAGGAGAGGAATGGAAGCTATACTGTTACACACATAGGGCCTCCCGAGTGACGCAGCGGTCTAAGGCTCAGCTAGAGGCGTCACTACAGACCCTGGTTCGATCCTGGGCTGTATCACACCGGTCGTGATCAGGAGTCCCATTTTATTTTTATTTAACTTGGCAAGTCAGTTAAGAACAAATTCTTATTTACAATGACGGCCTAGGAACAGTGGGTTAACTGCCTTGTTCAGTTGTAAGAGCAACAGATTTTTACCTTGTCAGCTCGGGGATTCAATCTAGCAACCTTTCGGTTCCTGGCCCAACACTCTAACCACATTTTACCCAGTGTCCTCCGGGTTAAGGGAGGGTTTAGCCGGGGGAGCTTCACTTGGCGCATCGCGCTCTAGCGACTCCTTCTGGCGGGCCATGCACCTACTGGCTGACCCCGGTCATCAGTTGAATGGTGTTTACTCCAACACATTGGTGCAGCTGGCCTCTGGGTTAAGGCAGGGTTTGGCCGGGGGAAGCAGGCGGGTGTTAAGTAGCGCGGTTAGGTTGTTTTATCTTTTAAATAGGTAAATGAGCCATAAACCAGCTAACAGTAAGCCAGCTAACGTTAGCCGCTAAGCTAATAGCTACCCTATAGGCTTGACAGGCTAGCTTTAGCGCAGTTAGCTTAACATATACAGTTTTCTCTAGAAATACAACTCTGTAATACATAACACTTGGGTGGGGAGATGTCAGTCCCTAGACCATGTAAGCGGAATAGAAAATAAACCACAATATTACCTCAGAGGAGCTATAAATCAATCATTTCAAACCAGAAAATTATCTGCCTCAATGTTTTCTTATGTTATTCTGTGGGCTAGCCTTGTATAGCTGCAAACCCAGTCATCTCTATGTCAAGATCGCTAACCGTTTTCACTCAAATCAATTTACACATTTCAACTTCACAATTTCAACATACAAGGTAAGTGTCACTCAGATAACCATTTACACTCTAATATTTTATGTAGATTATGTGCTTGTCTCCACCCCATGCCTGTTTATGAGAACACAGAAAAAATAAATGGGAGAAGAAACGGTTTTAGTTGTCACAGGCGTCTTCTTCGAGTGTTGTTGAGGGGAGGGGAGATGCCTGTGCCCCCTGCTGTGGGCAACAGGCATAAGGAATTCCCAATGGAAAACCTTGGAGATCTCAAGGATTTCAACCATATACAGTCATTGATTACAACAACCAGTTGTAATATGATAATATTACCTGTTTTAAGCCCAACATTTTTAAGGGGTGGTTGCCTGTTTTGCCTGTTTTGGATTAATACGTGACACATTGCAAACGTGATAAATTGCAAACAATGTAAAAAATAATATCATTGAGTTAATAAAGCTGCATACAAACATGGTATCTTTTCTTTTTTTTTTGAGCAAGACTGCTTCAAAATGTTGGCGTTTCAGCCTAGCTCAGTGCTTTCTGTGGTGGTGGGGCAAGCCAGCAGAAAATACAGAGCATTGCGCTGTGATTGACTCAGTGTTCTGTCACTCACAGGGACACGACGTCGCCGCAAAGTCTAAGAGGTGACCTCGATAATTCTAGCCCTTTGGCTGCTGCCATAGAGTTACATTAGAAGTGCTCATCCAAGAAGGCTTAAGGTCATTGTCCACAGATAAAATTACGTCAAATCACATTATATCTACAGTAGCTTTGGTTGAACGAATCATGTCAACATCATACTTTCAAACTCTTAGCTAGCAGTCCTCATCATGAATCAAATTGACAATCTACTGGCAAATCCTTTTTAATCCTTGTCATATGAAGAGAAATAATGAAGAGAAATGATAGATGTGTAGGTGCTCATCATCCATTGCACATAAACATTACACAACATGTTGGAAATCGCCAATTCAACGAGTGGTTTGGAAGGAATCAGTGACAGTGGCTGTGTGGTCCCAAATCTGGGATTAAGGAGCTCTTTTCCAAGTTTAAAATGATAAACATTCAACATTGGCAATGCTGTCAATGAAGCATGATTTGTGCCGCATTCAAAACAACTTAACTCGGAACTGCAAAAACATGACTTCGGTGAGGTCAAGACAACTGGGAAGTCAGGAATAAACGAGCTCCGACTGGGAAATACGTTTTGAACTTTCATCCAACTCAGAATTTTAAATCCAGCCTCCAGTTGTTTTGAAAGCACCATGAATCCAGAGAATGCCAGACTTTGATGACAACATTTGCCCATGAAGGACCGCCACACCACCTTCCTGTTCAAGTGATCACAGCACAACAAGGTGAGTCCAACAATGTATTGTTTGCTGCTGCATAAATTATGTAATATGTCAGGGAGATATGTATACTGTAGCTAAGAAAGTAATACTAAGTGTATGTTGTGTAGCACGCTGTTAGTAGTCCATGTGCCTCACCCTAATAATTTGGTCTATTTACTCCTCTTAATTTCACCTATTGTTCTGACTTGGTGGTGCACATGTAGCCTATAAGCTGTTTTAGAGAAATATTATCATATACTTTAAGAGCTTAAATTGTCTGCTTATATGCCCCCTTTATTTATCCTACAGTTCTGACTTGGTGTACAGGGAGAACACTGTAAGAAAGGTCCATGTTCGAAATTCTGTCGCTGTACATTTCAAAAGTGCTAACCAAATAGTTATATTGACTAACATTAAGTCCGTCCGAGCTCGCTTATTAATGTCTTAATCAAAATGATGGATCGCCTCTTATCCGCTTGTCGTCCCCTTATGCCATAGTTTGTACATCTCAATTGTCATTAGAAACCACATGTGTTTAAGCAAGACAGCCATATCAGCTATGTTTTTTTTATACAAAGGCAGTAAATAAGGTTGAATGAACTGTTTTGCTGCCAGACAAGGCTCCGCTGATAGCCAGGTGTAGCAGTGGTAAGATGTTGGGACTGCTGTTGTGGCAGTTTATGTAGGCCCTAATAGTGTGTGGGCACTGTTTGTCATCATTATAGTGCAATTCATGTATTGTTTAGTGTTGTGTTGTGGCTTTGCTGGCATTTTTTTTTTGTTGCCCCATCAAGGTTTACAGTCTAAAATCACCAGTGGCAACATCAATATCTTAGCCATGTTTTATAAAAACAAGGTGATTCCACAACCTAATGTACAACCACAACAACAGTGTACGAAAATAAACATTCATACTTAGATAGGTTTCTGTTGGTTTTCAAAGATGTGTACATCACAAATGATAAACCTACAATAGTCTACGCATTCTCAATCTAATCTCAAAATGAGATGGCAAGTATCATCGACAGTAGATACAGGAAACAGCAAAGTAGTCATACGGTTGCCTAACACTAAATGCAGTTAGAAAATAATTCACCACTAAGTGTGAAATTGATGTATTGTTTTTAAATATATGCCATGTAAAGAAAATGCATTTAACTAAAAACAAACTAATATTCTCAGTACATGCATGCTATTATTGTTTGTATGGGGTTGTGGAATTTATATATAGTAGGCTATTGAAATATAAAACTATATATTTTTAAAAGTATGTCACGTTTAAATATGGGTTTTAAATAAATTAACATATATTTCAAAATATATGTCATGTTCTTTGATATATAAATCCACATATGGCCATGTTTTCTGAATGGATTTTCTCAATGACAGATTAACAGCTGCTGCTGAGGAGATATTATCTGCAGTAAATCCAGACTGTTCTGCAGCTCAGAGTGAAAACAATGAAAGTGACAATGACATGGAGAATGGAGGGCCCGTGTCAGGTTTTAAACCAGTCAAATCAAAGAGAACAAATATGGTAAAAGGACAAAGGTCCCGTATCAATACTAAGGGATAACATCCACACAGTTGACCCAGGCAAATCATGCTAATCCCTGTTGTTGTAAAGTGTGTGGCACGTATGTTCATCACACGGGCTCATTGATTTAACATGTTCAAACCCGGATAATTAACAGATATGTGGTCTGTGTGGAAAACATACAAAGTCCACGGAAATGATTAAAGATACTCACAATGCAGATAGCTTTTGTTGTCATGTTTATGGTAAATGGTTCAGCAAGAAGGGTAAACTGATACACATGAGAACCCACATAGGGGAAACATATTTTGCCTGCCCTTAAATCAGAATGGAGATCTGAAAATACACATGAGGACCCACACAGGGGTAAAGCCATATTGTTTGTGGCAAAACGTTCATTCGGAGTTGACATCTACAAATGCATATGAGGATTCACACAGGGGAGAAATCATTTAATTGTCGTCATTGTGCCAAGGATTCAACCAGAATGGAAATCTAAAAACACACATGAGGATTCACACAGGAAAGACATTTTATCTCTGTCATTTTTGTGGCAAAACATTTAATCAGAGTGGAACTCTGAGCTATCACAGAATGATCCACACAGGGAGAGATAATATAATTACAGTCGTTGTGGCAAAAGTTGCAGCTCCAGCAACGATCTAAAAATGTGCATACAAATTCACACATAGGATAATCTAGGCTGTTACTGTCCTGATTGTGGCACAGACTTCAATCCGATTGAGCGTCGAAAGATACACATGAGGAAACAATATCATTGAGGCAGCTCTATTGGGCTGGCCTGGGTTGAAACGTCACGTCATCGGGTGAAATCGGGAGGGAGGAGCGCCCATCTCAAATGAAACATTAATCTGCGCTGCTCGGTCATTTATGTCAACAAGTCAGGATGGTGCATCTTCCAGAAACATACATATATTTTCCATAAAACACATGTTTATATTTTCAAACTAGTTTTCATATACAGATAAAGCGTTTTTATATAAAGCAATCATTTTTGCAGGTGAAAACACAGATTCCTACTCATCACTCCACGTGCTTCATTACGTCTCTTGTTTTGAGCCGACTTCGCCGTCGGCCAGAGCAGGGCATCGGGAGGGAGCCCAGTTCCTAAACTAAGGTTAAAATGTATCACCAGATTCAAATTGATCCCACAGGGGTAACCCGGGACAGATAAACTAACCCCCCATTGCAGCCCTAATGACGGATGTTTCAGGAATGACACAAATCTAAAACGTACGATTCGTGTAAAATGAACATTCTGTTTTATCCACAACAGAATACATGTTGATAAACGTATTAATTGAAGTGTCTTTACCTGTTCTCTTGTCTCTCTTGCGACACTGTTCCGTTATCAGTCTTATCTTCTGATGCTAGAAAGCTTATATACAAAACGATCCTCTGATGAGCTAGATAAAAGTGCAATAGTAAACATTCAAAATGTTTGACCGTTTAATCAGCAATAAATATAATTGGTTCCATATTGCAAATGTCCATAAGTGTATTGAACGAAGTATGTCAGTATAGTCCAAGTTTTATATGGTGAATAGCATTGTATACCACACCCAGGACGGCTTAAATATCCTGGTCTTTTGTGGCTCAGTTGGTTGACCATGGCGCTTGTAACACCAATGGTCTTGGGTTCGATTCCCGCTGGGGCAACTCATGGGGAAATGATATGCACGTGTGATTGTAAATCGCCTTAGATAAAAGTGTATGATATGGTATCCATTTTTTCTTTGAGTAATCAACTACAAGCATATTACCTGAGATAATTTACATTGCAAGGCATCTCCCCGAAATATCCGATATATGTTCAGAGATGTAACCTACAGCAATGTTCAATTTTGTGGTCTGGGCGTCTGGCATACAAACTTCATCATTGCCAATCCACAGATTATACCCCAGTAGCAGTAGCTCATTATGACTGTTATAGCCTGCCCCGCTGGTGTGTAGTCTCTGTCTAGGGCGGAAACCAGCTTCAGGCTGTGCTGCGCTGGCAGGTCACTATGGGCAGCCTTCCCGGGTCCATGGGTCATCGTTACTGCTGAAACGCTTTCCCTCACTATCAGAGCTGGACTCCAAACCCTGCATAAACACTTCAGTTTGTAAGCATTCTATCTAAACCTGTGAGACAGTACCTTACCTGGGCCAAGATGTGGATAATGACATTTTTGGCACCGTGGTTGACAGACATGCTGAAAATAGTTGGGAAACAAGTTAAACAAAAGAGAGTGAGGGAGAAACATATTTTAGTCTCGTAATCTAGTCTTTAAGAATCTAGGCTGCTCGTTGCAATTATGGTAATCCTCTCTGATGTCTGCCCCTGAAAACAGATATTGTGGGAGTGGGCTGTGGCATTCCCCGTCTGTTTGGATTTACCGATGACGTATTGAAGTGGGGTCAGTGTGCACTGATCTACCGGTCTAATGGTAAAACATAAATAACGTTTACTGAATTGAGTTGAGTCTAAGAGTCAATAATACAGGCTACACCGCTACGGGCTATAATGGGAATAGCAGCAACCAGATGGTGACGTTTGGCACCCACTTGGCAAGCGTAATGAAGCCTATTTGGCAAGAACCGCTAATCACCGTTTTCTTCGCTGCTGCTAATAAAGACAGGGCTACATTACTGCTGGTGGTAGGGTACATCAATTAACAGTTTGCAGAGATCAGACATACCGGCCTCGCAAATAGAACCGCGAAAACAATGTGGGCTTGACTCACAGAGGTTCCGCGCAAACTCGTCCTTTGGTAGCCTACGTAGTCGTGACACACCTGGCAAGGACACACATAGCTGTCGCAAGCAGTCCGACATCATTTCTGTCAACCCACCAAGTTCAAGAAACCTCGCAGATGTGTCCGAAAATGTTCACGATCCTCTATTCAACTTGAATTTTAACATGATTTGATTACATATTACACGCGCAATGACTGTTCCATGGAGTTTGCTAACGATTCTGAGTTTGGTGCACCACACGGAATCGAGGTGTTCGCAGACTACTTATTATAAAAACTGTTGGATTCGTCAGTACCCTGGTATATTCATCGACATTGAGGAATCTCAGAGAAGAGGCGCTCAACTTCTGAAGTATTACCAGGAAGAGACAGCTCTGAAATGCAGCCGAACCTGTTGCCTTACGAGAAATTGTAAGTTTACTGTAATTGTTAATTTTTGTATCGGATTTTTACTATTGATTAGATGCGCAGCGAAATCAGTTTAACCCTACCAGAACCCAGTGTACTATTATGTAAATGTAGACATTAAAAAAGTATTCTCAAATGTTTAATTCATGATTTATTGGAGGCAATTTTGTACAATACTTTTATTTGCAGGAGCCCTGCCAGGTGGACAGGCGTAGCATGTCATGTGTGACTGCGCTGCGCAAAAGTCTATTCATCTGTTGTAGGGTGCGTCGATGGATAATTAACATTTTATGTAACTCCTTAGTTTCTTGTAACCTGGCGATATTCCACTATGACACCATCCAAGAGAATGTGAACTGTTTTCATATGCACTGTCCAACATTGGAGAGCTGCATCCTAAGCTACAGAGGCAACGTCATCCTGTACAACATCACCAAAGGTGAGCTTCCATAGGATCCAAATGTTTAGACCCAGGAAGCGAAACATAATGTTTATTACTGGTTATTAACAGACATACACGTAAAAAGCTTTACCTAGAACATTGCAGGCACTTTATACACTGTTATAAGCTTGTGGTATAGATGTTTATCACCTGCTACTCTGACAGCATTTGACTGTGGGGTTGGATGCCTTGGGTCTCACACAGGTGTGGATCCAGACCTGTTGGTGTTTGGAAAGTACTTCACCTCCAACGTGCGGGTGTTACCCCACCTCTACACCAGAGTCAACGCCTCAGAGCCCCTAGCCTCAGACAAGCGCCAGTTCAACCGGCCACCCGTCCCCCCTGTCCAGCCTCTAACCATAGCCCCTACTACCAGGATCCCCACCACCACCACCACACTCCAGAGCCCTACTCTGGGCACTACTCATTCCCCCGTCACATCCACCCCCTCCTCCACCATAATACCCACCCTGGGAACCCAGGCCCCCACCACCACTCCCCCGACCCCCATCACGACTGCCCCTGCCCCCTACACCACCCAGACCATCCCTACCTATCCATCAACCCACAGAGAATCAACTACCACCCCACATCCCACCACACCTATCCAGCAGCCCACATCCACAGCCAGGATGGCCACCACCACCAGTCCCACCAGCCCACCGACCTCCCTGGCTCCTGCAGCCAACGTGGATGGCAGTAACAAGCAGGACCTCAACGAAACCAAGGGCTACGTGGGCAGGAACCAAACAGCAGGCGCAGGGGGAGAAGGCGACCAGGGTAGCCAGGGTGGGGTGGAGTCCCCCTCACCCGGTGGTTTGGGCCCAGGGTGGCATGTAGCGGCACACACCCTGCTGGTTGCCGCGGTGACGGTCGTCACGGTGCTGCTGAGCTGCTGCTGTTCCGTGCTGCTAGTGGTGAGCTGGAGGGGTCGGAGGAAGAGGAAGGGGCGGTACAGGACCACCTGGAGGGGGAAAGGGGGGTCCATGCGCCTCATTAAGTATGCCATTGTCAGGGAGAGCTCGTGAGGTAACCATGGGGACAGGGACTAACAAAGCTTTTACAGGGAACTGCACAGTTAAAAGTAAAAGTAGTGCTAGTCCACTAGAGAAGTAATGTTTACATCAGAAACAATCATAAATTTAGCAAAGTACCTGAAACCGACCTGCAAATGTTGTTTTCCTCCCTCCAAACTAAATCCGTGTGTAGTCTGGAAAAACCACAAACTGAAAGCAAAGATCAGGACCATCACTGGTGTAAATATTTTTTTAAATGCAGCTGTTATTCCCCCCCCCCCCTCCATTCTGACATGTTCAGTATCATCTTAATTATGTATAGCTGTACTTTAGTGGTTTTGAAAAGATGAGCTGCATGGAGCATATTTTACATTCCGTAGACCTGGTAGAGAATGAATTGATGTACATGCCAAAACTGTGAGACCAAAGTTGCTGTGAGGATTGTGGTTAATACTGATGTCATGGCTTGAGACTGACAGTAACTGCTGATGCATTTGTAGGTCATTTGCCTAAAGAAAGATACAGTGCGTCCTTTTGGCAGACCTACATTTTGATGCGGTCGAACGAAATCAAACCGATTTTGATGCCAAACTCCATGGACAGTGTCTGCTCTGCTTTAAGTGCATCGATGGGGGCTTCCAAGCAAGAAAAGCTGCTGCAACAAGCCAAGTTTTGTTCTGAGGCAGTAAGATGCTAAATGGACTGTGGTGTATGCAAGTGGAGGTGTATCTTAGGCTCAGACCCATCTTGCCACCGCTCCTCTCTCCTTCAGAACATCTTTCCTGCGCATCGGGTTTCACCTGACCCAGAATCACATGGACCAGAGCAGGAACTCTTTTGAAGGGTTTGGTGATTTCTTTTTTTTTTTTAATAGGCCCATTGCTGAATGTGTTCTTTCAGTACGGTGCTTCTCTTTGTCCCCCTGGGCCAGAGGGGAGAAGGTGATGGGTTTGAAGCCAGGAAGAGAGGGTAATATAGTAAACATTTGTGTCCACTGTCTAGTGATGTAAAAAGCACTTGTTGAAATAACAGTAAGAACTGAGCCCAAATTTCAGAACTTGAGGAAAATAAAGCTTTTTATTTAAAATGCAAGGAATACATTTTTGCTTCAGGCTATCAGTTTAGCATAACTCATATACGACAATTGTATTACAGACATATGAACATAGGCCCTTTCATTTATTGTCAATAAATATTTCACAAAAGACAGTTACAGGCATCAAATGCTGTGTGTGGTGAAATCAGATGACAGGTTTGTCTCTAGACTTTGAACTGGTCAACCCAAGTGTGGAGCAGTCGAGTTCTGCTCTTGCTCACTCTCCTGTGTGTTTGTGTGTATCTGCATGTATAGAAGAGGGCATATTAAAGGTTGAGCAGTTTCTTCACAGCGTCTCTGTACTGGTGCATGCTGCTCTCGCTCTCTCCCTCGTTCTTCAGTCTGGTCACAGAGTCCCTGTACTCCTGCACCTCCGGCCTCCCCAGCAGCTCCTCCCTCACCGCCTCTCCCTCCCCCTCCCCTGCTACCTGCATGCGGACCAACGTGGACATGATGTTCTTCTGAGAGGGGCTGTCCTCCCAGCTGTACTCCTCCATGTCTGCAACAGTCTTCTCCGACTCCCAGGCCTCCATTTTCTAGAAAGAATAAGTGGAACAACACAGCATTGTTAGCTACAGTGCATTCAGAAAGTACTCAGACCCTTGACTTTTCCCCAAAAATGTTACGTTACAGCCTTATTCTAAAATTGATTCAAACATCCCCCCCCCCTCAATCTACACACGATACCCCATAATGACAAACAAAAACAGGTTTACAATTTGTTTGCAAAATAAAAATATTAAATTACATTTACATAAGTATTCAGACCCTTCACTCAGTACTTTGTTGAAGCACCTTTGGCAGTGATTACAGCCTCGAGTCTTCTTGGGTATGACGCTACAAGCTTGGCACACCTGTATTTGGAGAGTTTCTCCCATTCTTCTCTGCAGATCCTCAAGCTCTGTCAAGTTGGATGGGGAGCGTCGGTGCACAGCTACTTACAGGTCTCCAGAGATGTTCGATCGGGTTCAAGTCCGGGCTCTGGCTGGGCCTCTCAAGGACATTGAGACTTGTCCCGAAGCCACTCCTGCGTTGTCTTGGCTGTGTGTTTAGGGTTGTCCTGTGGAAGGTGAACCTTCACCCCGGTCTGAGGTCCTGAGGGCTCTCTGGAGCAGGATTTCATCAAGGATCTCTCTCTACTTTGCTCCATTCATATTTCCCCTAGATCCTGACTAGTCTCCCAGTCCCCGCCGCTGAAAAACATCCCCACGGCATGATGCTGCCATCACCATGCTTCCCTGTAGGGAATGTTGCCAGGTTTCCTCCAGATGTGACGCTTGGCATTCAGGCATTCTTGGTTTCCTCAGACCAGAGAATCTTGAATCCAAACTTCTTCCATTTAAGAATGATGGAGGCCACTGTGTTCTTGGGTACCTTCAATGATGCAGACATTTTTTGGTACCCTTCCCCAGATCTGTGCCTCAACACAATCCTGTCTCAAAGCTCTATGGACAATTCCTCCAACCTCATGGCTTGGTTTTTGATCTGATATACACTGTCAAATGTGGGACCTTATATAGACAGGTGTGTGCATTTCCAAATCATGTCCAATTAATTTAATTTACCACAGGTGGACTCAAATCAAGTTGTAGAAACATCAATGATGTTCAATGGAAACAGGATGCACCTGAGCTCAATTTCGAGTCATGGCAAAGGGTTTGAATACTTATGTTAATAAGATATGTTTTTTTCACATTGTCATTATGGGGTATTGTGTGTAGATTGATTAAACATATAATTTACTACATTTTAGAATAAGGCTGTAACGTAACAAAACGTAGAAAAAGGAGTCTGAATACTTTCCAAATGCACCATAAATACCCTCAGATAAAGAAATCGTAACCGTGATTCTTCTGTTTATGCCTCAATATATGACAATAACGAGAGGTATGTGACACGTTAACATAAGCTGTCCCACAGGGGTCCGTGATGGCCCGTCTTGGGAATGTGGGTCTGGAGACAGCGCAGTGTGTGGAACCCCTGGAGTGCCCTGGTCGCCCCTAAACCATCTGTGGCGCTCTCCTCTCCTGTCCTCTCACAGAGATAGTGTTTCTCCAGACGTGGTGCTGAGTCCCTTTACCATAGCCGGTCTCCCTCCCATCACATTCCCCAGAGGACAATAGGCCCGTTGTGTGGGAGCTTAAAGCAGGGGCTGCCACAGGCTCTCCTGCAGCCCAGGTGTTTGGGGTTAATGGACCTCATTACCTCTATATGGTCCCCAATATCAAGACTGGCTGGAGGCCAACCCCTCCAGCGGACAGGTGGGGATGGCTGGATAAGAGATTGGTCCTCTCCCCCTTAGCCTGACTGTCAGGATTATTACACCATTAAAGAATCGTCACGGGGCAAAACAGGGTCAGCTAAGGTAATGTAGTTCCTTCAAATCACACCGATTCTGTACTGTAGTTTTATTCAGAATCTAGCCATCTGATTGTGTAAATTAAAATTAAACTACATTGGGTATGCAAAATTATTTTAATTGACAGACTGACCAAGTGAATCAAGGTGAAAGCTATGATCCCTTATTGATGTCACTTCAAATCAGCGTAGATGAGGGTAAGGAGACAGGTTAAAGAAAATGTTTCATACAATCCATGTCTCAATTGTCTCAAAGTGTATGTGTGCCATTCAGAGGGTGAATGGGTAAGACAAAATATTTAAGTGCCTTTGAACAAGGTATGGTAGTAGGTGCCAGGCGCACCTGTTTGTGTCAAGAACTGCCACGCTGCTGGGTTTTTCACGCTCAACAGTTTCCTGTGTGTATCAAGCATGGTCCAACTCGATATTAGGATGGCGTTCCTAATGTTTGGTATACTCAGTGTATATAGCTATAATGGTTGCCCATTGGTCTGACAGACTCCATATCTCCCACCACAGAGTGTATCCCAGTGAATGAAAAGAGGGAGATGATTGACAGACGGCTATGTGGCCAGACCAACAGCCACCTGTTCTTCAAAGTTGCCGAGGAGGAAGACATTTGTGGGTTTTACTACTGGAATGTGGCACAGAGTACTGGAGCTATCAGATAAGGGATTGACATATTAGATAGTCACTTGGGGATTGGAGCGACTCTAGTGCCCAGCGGGCCAGATGGTAAAGTACGGTACAGTACTGTAGACTTCCTGCTGTGGTGTGGTGGAGGACTGTGGTCCGTCCCAGTAGAGCACTGGCCCGGATCAACAGCCCACAGCAGAATTAGCAACAGGCCCAGAGAGTCAAGAGTCCTTCTCACTGAGTGAAGAGATAGAATCACTTCAGCGGCAACTAACAATTGGCCTCTTTGTGGGCTAGCGTTACTACCGGTGTATGGGCTCCCCCCCCAGCGTCCACCAACCTGCGGGCTGCACTGTGCCTTCCATTGTGCGTGTAAAGGGCAGCGGACAGTGTTCCGCTTCCCGGCTCCGACGCCATTTCTTAGAGAGACGAAAAAAAGCCAAGGCTTTTTACCAGCTAAACCCCTGCTGCCTTGGCGAGAGAACTGCCAGAGGCACAACAGGGAGAGTCATTAATTCCCTTGTGGATCTGATGTGAAAGCAGCCTGTGCTGGTGACCCTGGTGGTGGATTTCTCAGGTGTGTGGTGTTGGTTGGAGTTGGCGCACTGTGAATAAGTGACAGGGTCAGGATCTTATTCTGGTGTTGGTTTTCTCCTGTTTAGAGGGGAAATGCCAGTGGGACAATGCTGCTGTATGCCATCCGTTTGCCTATTCACCACTCATAGCTCCCTAATAGGCTTTCTCCTTCACACCAAGGGTAGAGAAAGGTGTCAAGTCCATTGGTGCTAGCTAGATTGGCATGGTCTTAGTAGTTGGAAATGAAACCAGAAAATGGAGGGAGGAGGAGCATTGGCCATAGAAAAGCCACACCAGTGTCTCAGCAGGACAAAGGGGGTTTGGTGGGGAGGAGCAGTACTTGTAAATAGTGAACTCTTAAAATATTAATTACTTGGTTGAAAGGCAAAAAAAAAAAGCCTGTCGTGCTCTTTCTACTTAAAAAGCCCTAATGTATACGCTAGCCCTTTACCTCTAGGGACGGCTTACGGTATCAGGCCTCCCTTTCCTAGTACATCATGGATTCTCTGGATAGTGATGGACTTGGCTGCCTGACCATCTGTCGCCTCATCGTCCACATATCGGCTGGGTGGTGAGGTTAGGTGGCAGATTAGGTCTACTCCAGCTCTTTGGCACTGACCAGGGTCACGTTCAGACAGATGCAACGTACTGAACGTAGCAGATAGACATGTCATGAATAGAACCGAGGATCAATTGTACATCGGGACTTTCTGAACGCGGCCCTGGCACGAGCGAGACACTTACCCAAGACTCGTGATAGAGGACAGTCAGGAGGTACATGGCATAGTCATAATTCTGCTTTCTCACAGGGCAGCTGGCAGGGCAAAGGTGAGAGAAAAAAAAAAAACATTGATCAGAAAGTACAGGGCGAGTTGACGTAAAAACCTCCCCACATCAAAAGACATCACTGTAAAGCAATGACGACAGTGACCAATAACTTACTTACTTTAGCCTCTTTTAAAACGAAGAGGAACTAGTAGGTATTTGTAATAGTACATTGAACAACAGGAAGCGCTGCTGACCTGTCAGCGGTGATGGCGAGTGTGTCCGTGTCCTTGCAGTACCGCCCTCCTACCAGTTTTACCATCTTCTTCCTGGCATGGTCGTCCAAGTTCAGACAGGAGAGCTTCAGCTGAGTGGACAGAAACACAACACAATCTGGCATCATAATACTGTAGCTTATTTGGTTTGCCTAAGCTGCTTCAAAATGAATCCCTCGATGCTCTTCTTGAACCATTCCTGGGTGTGGGTGGTTGTTGTCCTACTGGTAAACACACAACCTTCAACAGATACACCATTTTTGGACACTGGGTTGAACACTGCATTGCAAAGCAGTCCCACAGCATTACCGAACCTCACCCATAATCAATTAGTTATTTTCTTTTGAACGCTTCATTTGGTTGTTGGTAAACATAGGAAGGCCCCACTGTTGAAGGAGACAAGCACGCCTGATTGAACTTCTCAAAAACCCATCTAAAACAAGCCCAAATCCTGGAGAAAATGTTCTGTGGAACAATGAAACAAAATTAGTGGGTTACTTTGTTGCCTCTGGTACTAGGGGCCTTTGGAGGTGTGCAAGGCATCATGAAATCAGCAGATGATCATGTGATTTTTGTATGCCAATGTTCAACCCAGTGTCCAAAAAACTGTAGAAACTGTATATTAGGTTGTAGGTTTTCCAGCAGGACCAATGAACCCAAACACACATAAAAAAATGCATCCAGGAATGGTTAAGAAGAGATGCTGGTCTGTTCTGGATAGGCCAGCGAAGAGTCCAGATCTGAATCACATCCAAACAATGGCGAGATCTGAAAACAGCAGTTGGTAGAGGGCACCCCCCAAAATTTTTATTTGAGTAGTTTGCTGCTGAAAAGATGACCAAATTGTCAGTAGAAGGTTGCAGCAAGCTCATTGATGGCTACAAGAAGCGTTTGTCTGCCGTCATCTTGGCCTTAGGCTGTGCAACCAAGTACTAGCTCCGGGGTGCCAATCATTTTGTCCATACCATGTCTTTATTTTCTACATTACAATTGTAAACATACATTTACTAAAAAATGAAATTGGTTCTGCAATGTTGAAAATCCAATAAGGTGTGGTGACCAAAAGTTGTTCTACATTTCTACTTATTTTAGAAGAAATGGGGAATGATTTAATAAAGGTGCAAGGGTGCTAATATACTGCATTTGCCCACAACTGTGCAAGCTCTAACACAAATTCATATATATATATTTTCACCGTTATTTAACGAGGCAAGCCACTTAAGAACAAATTCTTATTTACAATGACAGCCTACCAGGGAATTGCGTTGTTCAGGTGCAGAACAGGAGATTTTTTACCTTGTCAGCTCAGGGAGTCGATCCAGCAACCTTTCGGTTACCGGCCCAACGCTCTAACCACTAGGCTACCTTGACTTGTTGAAAATCTTTCTTGTTTTTTTTTTGACCTAACTTGCTTAACTTTTTATATGTGGTTTCTTCCTCCAGACTCCATAGAATTACCCCTTCCTTAATATTTGGTAAAATTATTAATTTAACATATGGTTTCCTAGAAATAAGGGTGGCACAACCCTTTGGCTCAACTTACCCCACTCTCCCCTAAGCATTTGTTTTTAGGTTCCACTTTAGTGCGGTTCTCTATTTATGTTACAGCAGCATTTCATAGGCATAAAAGCATAGATACGGACAATGGAGGTCTTTCTTGAAAGGCCAGCCAGCCGGACATGAGCTGAGAGCTGTTTAGGGAATCTCTAGATCCCTTCTATACAAAAGAGGAAAACCCTGCACTTTCTATGCATTTCGTAGAGGGTCAAATTGAAATATTAGTATTTTAATCTGTAAACTAAACCCCCTGAGTCCCAGACCATATAGGCCTACAACACAGGCAGACAAACTTACGCTGAGGTGGACTATGCGGGCAGATGGGTTTCTGAGGGAGGTGCCGGCAGACACGTAGTCCTTACTCTCTACTTTGACAGGGAAGTGCTCATCACATTTAGCACCTGTGTCCAGGGCAGAGGGCCACTCTGTGCAGAACGCTTCAGGGAAAAGAGAATCAGAAATACAATTAAATACTGTTCTTACAGTAACATTAGTGTCTCTATAAGCAATTTTGTGACTTACGTTTCAGAGCTTCACAGTGTTTCTTTATGGCTAATGGAGTTAAATGCAAAAAGTTTGGAATCTGAAAAGAGAAGAGTTTTGATTAAAAACCTGAATTTGCTACAATAGACAGAACATAAATACTGCTTTACAAGTAAGGTATGTGGAACCAGTATGACCTGACAGCACAATACAATATATAGCTTTAAATGGTCCAAATTATTTCCCTCCCATTGCCAGATAATGCTCAAATCAAAAGATCTGATATCATGCCAAGTTGGAGATAAGACCTCTGACCTTGATGAGCTCCAGGTTGCCCTTCTTCTCTGGGGGCACCCCTTTCTTCACTGGGAAGCCCATGCGGACAGGCAGGGGCACAGAGCCCTGTCTGAAGGGGGTAGCGGTAGGGTACACTGTAGTCCAGTCCTGGTCTACAGGCATCCTGTCTGTCCTGGGGTCGCCTGCCTGACACACACCACGGAGACAGGGAACAGATGGAAAGGAGTCAGTATGTGGGTCAACTTCAAGGTTGTTTTTTTCAGGATAAAATAAAAAAGAAACGGAAAGGAGCGAAGCGAAGCACAGGCAAAATCCTAGAGGAAAACCTGGCTCAGTCTGCTTTCCACCAGACACTGGGAGATTCACCTTTCAGCAGGACAATAACCTAAAACACACGGCCAAATCTACACTGGAGTTGCTTACCAAGAAGACAGTGAATGTTCCTGAGTGGCCAAGTTACAGTTTTGACTTAAATCTAATTGAAAATGATCAACAATCGATTTGACACAGCTTGAATAATTGAGGGGGAGGGGGGGGGGATGATCCAGGTGCTTCTACAAAGTATTGACTCAGGGGTGTGAATAGTTATGTAAATTCGATCTGTATTTCATTTTCAATACATTTGCAAAAATGTCTAAAAACATGTTTTCACTTTGTAATTATTAGGTAGTGCGTGTAGATCAGGCTGTAACACAACATGTGGAATGAGTCAAGGGGTATGAATACTTTCTAATGGCACTGTTGTGTACTCCATATAGTTGGTCTGTCTTTGTATATTCCACCTCATTTGTAGACTAGAGGGCACTATTTTTTACTTAACCTTTATTTATACAGGTCGTCTCATTGAGATAAAATACATTTTTCCAGAGAGACCTGGTCCAACCAAGACAGCAGTAGGGGGGGGGGGCAAAGTTTCAGACAAATCTCAGACATAACCTACAGACAGAAACACGATGAACAGCCGATAGCCGTAGACACCCATAAATTACAATCACATACAGAGACATACAAACACCATAGATAAAAATCTGTCTCGTGTATCACTGCATGAAATCCTAATGACAATCACGTTCCTCAGTAACAGGAGGGTCGAACTTTAAAACTCCAAACAAACAAGACCCCGGAGTTTCAAACTGGTCTGGAGACAGTTCCAAGACCACGAAAATAAACCCCGTTTTTGCCATGATCCGTTGGGATTGTTGGAAAGTGGGAGTGACACCGTAGCTGACCTAGTCAAAGAAGAACAGAGAACAAGCAGCAGTTTTCCCAAAACAGTCTTGTAGATCAGAGTTTACCAATGTTTAAGCCTACATAGACTTAATGTACACTGTAAATCAAATCAAATTTTATTTGTCACATACACATGGTTAGCAGATGTTAATGCGAGTGTAGCGAAATGCTTGTGCTTCTAGTTCCGACAATGCAGTAATAACCAACAAGTAATCTAACTAACAATTCCTAATCTACTGTCTTATACACAGTGTAAGGGGATAAATAATATGTACATAAGGATATATGAATGAGTGATGGTACAGAGCAGCATAGGCAAGATACAGTAGATGGTATCGAGTAGTATATACATGTGAGATGAGTATGTAAACAAAGTGGCATAGTTAAAGTGGCTAGTGATACATGTATTACATAAGGATGCAGTCGATGATATAGAGTACAGTATATACGTATGCATATGAGATGAATAATGTAGGGTAAGTAACATTATATAAGGTAGCATTGTTTAAAGTGGCTAGTGATATATTTACATCATTTCCCATCAATTCCCATTATTAAAGTGGCTGGAGTTGTGTCAGTGTCAGTGTGTAGGCAGCAGCCACTCAATGTTAGTGGTGGCTGTTTAACAGTCTGATGGCCTTGAGATAGAAGCTGTTTTTCAGTCTCTCGGTCCCAGCTTTGATGCACCTGTACTGACCTCGCCTTCTGGATGATAGCGGGGTGAACAGGCAGTGGCTCGGGTGGTAGATGTCCTTGATGATCTTTATGGCCTTCCTGTAACATCGGGTGGTGTAGGTGTCCTGGAGGGCAGGTAGTTTGCCCCAGATGATGCGTTGTGCAGACCTCACTACCCTCTGGAGAGCCTTACGGTTGAGGGCGGAGCAGTTGCCGTACCAGGCGGTGATACAGCCCGCCAGGATGCTCTCGATTGTGCATCTGCAGAAGTTTGTGAGTGCTTTTGGTGACAAGCCGAATTTCTTCAGCCTCCTGAGGTTGAAGAGGCGCTGCTGCGCCTTCTTCACGATGCTGTCTGTGTGAGTGGACCAATTCAGTTTGTCTCTGATGTGTATGCCGAGGAACTTAAAACTTGCTACTCTCTCCACTACTGTTCCATCGATGTGGATAGGGGGGTGTTCCCTCTGCTGTTTCCTGAAGTCCACAATCATCTCCTTAGTTTTGTTGACGTTGAGTTTGAGGTTATTTTCCTGACACCACACTCCGAGGGCCCTCACCTCCTCCCTGTAGGCCGTCTCGTCGTTGTTGGTAATCAAGCCTACCACTGTTGTGTCGTCCGCAAACTTGATGATTGAGTTGGAGGCGTGCGTGGCCACGCAGTCGTGGGTGAACAGGGAGTACAGGAGAGGGCTCAGAACGCACCCTTGTGGGGCCCCAGTGTTGAGGATCAGCGGGGAGGAGATGTTGTTACCTACCCTCACCACCTGGGGCGGCCCGTCAAGAAGTCCAGTACCCAGTTGCACAGGGCGGGGTCGAGACCCAGGGTCTCGAGCTTGATGACGAGCTTGGAGGGTACTATGGTGTTGAATGCCGAGCTGTAGTCGATGAACAGCATTCTCACATAGGTATTCCTCTTGTCCAGATGGGTTAGGGCAGTGTGCAGTGTGGTTGAGATTGCATCGTCTGTGGACCTATTTGAGCGGTAAGCAAATTGGAGTGGGTCTAGGGTGTCAGGTAGGGTGGAGGTGATATGGTCCTTGACTAGTCTCTCAAAGCACTTCATGATGACGGAAGTGAGTGCTACGGGCGGTAGTCGTTTAGCTCAGTTACCTTAGCTTTCTTGGGAACAGGAACGATGGTGGCCCTCTTGAAGCATGTGGGAACAACAGACTGGTATAGGGATTGATTGAATATGTCCGTAAACACACCAGCCAGCTGGTCTGCGCATGCTCTGAGGGCGCGGCTGGGGATGCCGTCTGGGCCTGCAGCCTTGCGAGGGTTAACACGTTTAAATCTTTTACTCACCTCGGCTGCAGTGAAGGAGAGACCGCATTTTTTCCGTTGCAGGCAGTGTCAGTGGCACTGTATTGTCCTCAAAGCGGGCAAAAAGGTTATTTAGTCTGCCTGGGAGCAAGACATCCTGGTCCGTGACTGGGCTGGGTTTCTTCCTGTAGTCCGTGATTGACTGTAGACCCTGCCACATGCCTCTTGTGTCTGAGCCGTTGAATTGAGATTCTACTTTGTCTCTGTACTGACGCTTAGCTTGTTTGATAGCCTTACGGAGGGAATAGCTGCATTGTTTGTATTCAGTTTCACCTTGCCCTGATTGAAAGCAGTGGTTCGCGCTTTCAGTTTCACACGAATGCTGCCATCAATCCAAGGTTTCTGGTTAGGGAATGTTTTAATCGTTGCTATGGGAACGACATCTTCAACGCACGTTCTAATGAACTCGCACACCGAATCAGCGTATTCGTTAATGTTGTTATTTGACGCAATACGAAACATGTCCCAGTCCACGTGATGGAAGCAGTCTTGGAGTGTGGAGTCAGCTTGGTCGGACCAGCGTTGGACAGACCTCAGCGTGGGAGCTTCTTTTTTTAGCTTTTGTCTGTAGGCAGGTATCAGCAAAATGGAGTCGTGGTCAGCTTTTCCGAAAGGGGGGCGGGGCAGGGCCTTATATGCGTCGCGAAAGTTAGAGTAACAGTGATCAAAGGTTTTTCCGCCCCTGGTTGCGCAATCGATATGCTGATAAAATTTAGGGAGTCTTGTTTTCAGATTAGCCTTGTTAAAATCCCCAACAACGATGAATGCAGCCTCCGGATAAATGGTTTCCAGTTTGCAAAGAGTCAAATAAAGTTCGTTCAGAGCCATCGATGTGTCTGCTTGGGGGGGATATATACGGCTGTGATTATAATCGAAGAGAATTCTCTTGGTAGGTAATGCAGTCTACATTTGATTGTGAGGAATTCTAAATCAGGTGAACAGAAGGATTTGAGTTCCTGTATGTTTCTTTCATCGCACCATGCCTCGTTAGCCATAAGGCATACACCCCCACCCCTCTTCTTACCAGAAAGGTGTTTGTTTCTGTCGGCGCGATGCGTGGAGAAACCCGTTGGCTGCACCGCATCGGATAGCGTCTCTCCAGTGAGCCATGTTTCCGCGAAGCACAGAACGTTACAGATCATAGTGATGTGTCAGATGCTTTTGGTTAGTAATAAACCCAAAAGGGGCCTGAGGATAGTGCTTGAGGTCTGCTTATAAATAACATCAACGTAGTCCCAGACAGACAAGAACGTACACCATACCAAAAGAGCCTTATGCCAGTAATAAAAACCTATTCTCAACTTGAGTTTCTTAACCAGGTTCTCAACATTATTATTGAAGCTCGGCTTCTCACCCAGCCAAACTCACAGATATCTGTGCGTTTTGACTTGCTCTGTGGAATGTCCTTTCAAGGTAGCAATGACATGGTTTTCAGAGTGTTGTTCAGAAATCACCATGCATTTTGTGAGGAATTTCGAACACGCTTCAAATCGCATAGAGTCAAACTTCTGCCACTCGACTAGAGAAGAGTGTCATTTTGAGGCTCCCGAGTGGCGCAGCGGTCTAAGACACTGCATCTCAGTGCTAGAGGCGTCACTACAGACACCCTGGTTCGATTCCAGGCTGTATCACAACCGGCAATGAATGGGATTCCCATAGGGCGGCGCACAATTGGCCCAGCGTCCTCCGGGTTTGGCCGGTGTAGGCCATCATTGTAAATAAGAATTTGTTCTTAACCGACTTGCCTAGTTAAATAAAGTAAAAAAAATGTTTTTTTAAAAGAGTCTGCATAAAAAAGTACAGCTGTCTCAATAAGTCTCCCAATGTTGTTGATATAAGTAATAAACGGGACCTAAACTGGATCCTTGAGGCGCACCTGAGCTGTGTTGGGTCATGGGTCACTTATGTGGGAAGGTGGTAATTATCAGTTGTGAAGTCATAAATACCAGTTGGATACATTCACATGCTTTGGCTAGATTGGCTAATGGCCAACAAGCGGAGTCAACCATAAACTAAAAGTACAACTATCATGCCCGGGAAGAGTTCAAAAACCATATTAATAGATTATTTATTAAAAGTAATGTTTTTGTTGCATTTAACTGGTGAAAGTGCTGTTATCGAGGTAATTTCCTTAGTAGGTGACGTCAGAGGTTAACATGTGGGAGTAGTCGGAGCTCAGGGATGATAGACGAGTTTCCCACTAGTAATTTCCTGCTGGAGGGGCGTTCAAGTGGATTTTTCCCAGTCGTAGGTAAATACCACCTTCCCACTTGGTTATGAAGGCAGCATTAGGCACCATGGCAGTCGAGATTTGGAATGACGGCCTCTCAAGACTAGCACACAAGTGACCAATTCTTCACGTGCTCATCGTTTACCCAACTCCGGTCCTCAGTACCCCCAACAGCAGACATTTACGTTGTAGCCGCGGTCAAACAACTCATTCAACCTATCAAGAGTTTGGTGATTAGTTGACAAGTACTCGAGGACTATGTAGGGTTCCCACCCCCAGACATAACACTCTCCATATGTCGGGTTTTCAGCTTTTACAGTCACCCAAGTTAGGCTACATGTGAATTACAATTCCGATGCCGTCTAATAACGTTTAGAAACCTCAATCAACATCACTTTCAAAATGGTTTCCTAAATATATGCTGATATGCCCCTGATCATTCATGTCAGTGAGAAATTTAAAAAAAAGACTGTGTGCTCCCAGTTGATGAACTACACTTCCAACCCAGTTACGCTCACACAGAGGCGTTCGGAGCACACTAGATAGATAATTAGCACTGGCGGCCGCCTATGTCTTCCATCTGTTCTCCGTAAACAAGCGTTGTTACATGGAAATATAACCATGTGGGAACACTAACACCATAAAAGGTGTGTAGTGATTTAATGTTTTTATTTTCTTTAAAATTTGCTGATATGAAAGATACGTTCCTTATGTTTCCCAAAACAGTACTGCAAGTGATGCGTGTTAACTTTCAGACCGAGCATCAGGGCTCTTCTTCCTGATAAAGAAGATCTTATCGCCAATAGGCGCTAAAGTAGTAAGCATTTATGAATGGGGTACTCAAGGACGGGAGTTGAGAAACACTGGTTACACACTAGCGATGCTGGGAAATAACTTGAAAAAAATATTACAATCTGCCTGAAGCCAGGAGTTCAATCAAATTACATTTAAATTTACTCTGTCGATTGGATGAAGGCTTGGTCCTTATACAGTGCGTAATAATAATAATTTTAAAAATCTAATAGAACGTATAATTAAACAGAATTTCGAAACGTGGGTCTGTTGTAGACACATGCAGCTCCTTGAGCTTACCTCATGTCAAAAATAAAGGTTACCCACAAATTCTTGCTTTTTTTGTGTGCAGGTATGGTACACATGCAGGACTGTGACATGCGGTAAGTGGAGAGGAATCAGGTCGACAACAGACCCACATTTGTAAAGTCTTTAAATTGTCGTCATTTCTCAATTTCCCCCCTGCATGAGGACCAACCCTACGGACAATCAGCAGAGTAAGTAGACATCTTATTTGATTTAACTTCCGGTGGCCTTTCCGTTTTTTTTTTTTGCAAGCCAATTCCTACCAATGCTGGTGTGTAAATACTACCGTTGCTAAAAGCAGCTACTTCAAACTATTATATGTGCCTAAGGTAATTAGCGAGCTACATCTGCCAGTATGGAATGTTTTTATCTTTACTGCTAATAAAATGGGCAAAAGACCCAACCAAAAACCTACTTTTGGAAAGCGGTTTGTTTAGCATCTATTTATGAACATTCGCAATCCCCAATCGGTTAATCTTATGGCTAGGAGTTCCGCTAGCGGCACCCCTTGACAACGTTCCGCTGAAAAGGCGATTTCACTGACAGCCGCAACTCAATAATCAGCTAGGGCTTTGCCGCGCTAGCTGCCTATGAAAGACCCTCATATGCCACTTTTCTCCTGTTCTATTGGTTTTCATGTCAACCTTCTTTCGTTGTCCAGAATCCAAAAGGCGCAATCCTAGTCATATTAGCAACCCATCCTAGTTGTTGCATCTTTAGATTCACCCTCTTTCTAAATTTCTAACAGATTTTCATCGCTGTCATATACCGCTTGCATCAGGTGAGGTGTTTAAAATTGCATTTTGGCAAATGTTTGAAAATGACATTTCATTGGAGGCTTCATTACAGGTGTTGCATACTATGTTAAGATGAATTGCCATAATCGAAATGTGATTTCTGACCCCAATGGATGGACGCCCTAATGGGTTTACACACCTAATGCATATGGGTCCAGTTTATTTCTCAAATGGCCAGTATATTAAAATATTGCTGGTCACATTGTCTGGCGCCACATTTTCCTAATGAAACCCTGACATAGGGTTAGACGGCATTATATCAGAACCGACCCAGATCCAAGACAAAAGTCAGAATTTTGGACCCGGAACCGGTCGGATCTTGGGTCTGTTGAACGCGTCCAGACATCTACTACAAACATTCCTTGTTCACTCACCTCTCTCCTTGATCTTCGGTTGAAAGGTCCTCTGTTCCCTCTGTCAGGAAAGCCTGCAAAAGATATCGATCGTATCAGAAAAACGATACAGCCCAATTAATTATGCTAGCAGCTAGCTATGCGTTCTCCAACTTTCTATATGAAACTTTGACATCATTGCGACCATGATTCATAGTCATTTGGACCAGGCAAGCAAGCTAGCTAGCAAATTAGCTCCTCGTTGTGACGGCATGGTGATGCATTGAAACTCACCTTTATTTTGACTAGAATGATTGGTAGACAAGGCCGTTGCATATGTTGCCCTGTTTAACGGGTTACGCACATTAACTCCATACATATGACAATGTATTCGCCCTAAGGACCAAATTGATTTCTTCAACGTATGTGCAGCCATGTTTGGGGAGGCAATGTCAACCTATGGCGAGTCGAGAGGGACAGTCGTTTGGCGCTTGCGAAATAGAACATGAATACAACATTGGGTATCAGTGCCCCCCTTTGGTATAGATAATGAACTGCAATATGGGAAAAGGTGAACGCATTAACGGTAGCCAATTGCAAATGTTTTATTACGTATTGTCGTAAAAATGTAGGTCTGTTTTAAAATTTCTAAACTTCTTCTTCTGTTAGACTACATTATAGGAGCTCAACAATATTTTAATGGTGTTTATGCTTGGGATTACCTAATTACTCGCATGATCAATATCTAAAGAAGTACGGTTTCTGATTGGTGCATTCTTGATAGACCAAAACATTTATTTGAGCTGTTGAGGTCACGTCCGTCAGGTGGATAACGCTGTGCGCAAGATGATAGGCTCTGTCCACATGTGTCCTTCAGCACCCCTGCCATCCTGAGCGCGCACCGCCAGCTGCTACTTTAACACATAGTAACACAACACTACCCTGTTCCTGGCAGACACACATCAGAGACGAGCTGTTAGGGACAGAAACAACGACCCGAGTTTCTGTATTCTAATGTTTCATTTTCCATGGTGTCCACTGTCATTTACGCACAAAAAAAACTATTGCCATTGGTTACCACTTTGAAGAGAAAGGTAGGTTCACTTTTCATTTAACACGAAAGGAATTTAGGCAACTACGCTGTCTGAAATGATTTATTTTTTGATAATTAAAATGTATATTGGATTTTTAGGCCTATTAGGACTTTTTGTAATAACTAGCGTAAATGGAAACATCTTAATTAAATATTCTATCGAAATATTTCTGTATTTTGTGTTATGTCCGGCAGAGACATTTTTCTAAAGCTCACCTGAAGCATCTGATCTGTGCACATCTGTTGGTTTGATGGCTCATAATACAACTACTGTAGCCTGAACACAAGCACACATGACAGCTGTGACAAAGGTCACAGTTATAGGCCTGTTGTCTTTCTTTGAAAAGTTTTGTTTGTGTTAAATACTGTTATGCACTAAACCATGTGCTTTAATCATCATCTGTGATGGCATCATCATCACAAACTATGTTTAGACCTAAACATTTGAATATTAAAACTAAAAAGATGTAATGTAAGGTTAAGATTATGATATTCCTATGTGGAATGAGTGATGGATTTGCATGTCCATTTTTCCATGTATCCCTTTGTAACCGAAGGAAACATAGGAGTCCTATGCCTGACAGAGTTATTGTGTGTTTGATGGTTGTCCAGTGTAGCTTAAACAACAGAGAAACTCAATCTATGAACTGGGGACAGCAGCAGTGTTTCTGAAACCAGACTGTCTTCACATTCTCTGCTGTGGAGGACAGACATGGAGGGTTGCTAGCTCCTGTTACGTTCCAGCCTCCCACCACAAAGGCTTGTTTCCAAGGGCTTAAGTGACCATGATCCGTTCGTCTCTTTTCAGACCCAGTTCAGTTTCCAGAAAATACTGTATATTGACCCCTACTAATTAGTGCACTTGTCTTTTCTGGTGGATGATGCTAGAGAAGGAGAAGGAGAGGGAGAGAGAGGGGGTAGAGCTTGGATAGGATAGACTATGCCTAAAGTCAATGCTAGTTGGGTGGCATCTCACCTGAGACTGCAAAATAGCTAACAAAATGGCAACACTGACTATATGCATTGAATCTTATTTTATTTTTTGCACAGAATCCATGCCCACTCACTCAGGACAATACACACACACACACACACACACACACACACACACACACACACACACACACACACACACACACACACACACACACACACATCATACTGACTCTACACACACACACACACACACACACACACACAGTCATACTGACTCTACACACACACACACACACACACACTCACATACAGTACAATCATCCTATATTCTGCTGCTACTCCGTTTATCAAATATCCTGATGCCTAGTCACCTTACACCTATACATACAGGATCTTCCTCTACCATTCCAGTAACCCTGCACATTGTGAATATGGTTTTGGCCCTGTAACTGACCCTGTATATAGCTTACTTACTTTATCGTGCTCTTCTTATTTCTATTTCTTGTGTGTTTTTGTTCTACTTTACTTTATTTTATAGTACTATGGATATTCATTACTGCATTGTCGGGAAAGAGCTTGCAAGAACAGCATTTTACTGTACTTGTGCACATGACAATATAACTTTAAACTTGAGTCATGTGCCCAGTCTGAGTCCTGAGAGATCTCACAGAGGATTCTGGTCCATTAATGTTGCATGAGAAATTGGATGAGGATAGACAGGGGATTACTATTGTAACTATGGATTTGGCATCTCTATGCATCATCATTACAGCTATCTCCTTTCACATGTGATCTGTGTTTATAACAGCATAACAAGCATACAATATACTCACAATGTCCAGACAGGTAATGATGATGCATGTCAAGCAGTTCTCAAGCTTGAGAGCCATGAGACCATCTGAGTTTGGTGACAGATAGCGTGTGAGTGGCATCCTAAGCTCTGTGGATCCACTAACACCGCTGAGTAGAAACAATGCATGATACAGTACACAGCCAATGGTACAGACCAGAGGTCACCACACACAAGGTATACAACACACAGAGAGGATCACCTCTTAGGGCTTGTGGATAGAAGCTGTTCAGGAGCCTGTTGGTGTCAGACGTGTTACTCCGGTACCGCTTGCCATGCGGAAGCAGAGAGAACAGTCTATGGCTTGGGTGGCTGGGGTCCTTAACAGTTTTCCGGCCTACCTTTCACACTGCCTGATATAGAGGTCCTGGATGGCAGGAAGCTAGGCCACAGTGATGTACTGGGCTTTCCGCACCACCCTCTGTAGTGCCATGCGATTGAGGGTGGTGCAGTAACCATACCAAGTGGTGATGAAGCCAGTCAAGATGCTCAAAATGGTGCAGCTGTAGAACATTTTGAGGATTTGAGGGCTCATGACAAATTATTTACAACCTCCTGAGGGGAAAGAGGCATTGTTGCGCCTTCTTCACGACTGTGTGCGTGTGTGTGGACCATATTAAGTCCTTAGTGATTCGGACACAGAAGCACTCAACCCGCTCCACTATAGCCCCCCCCCCGTGTTTCCTGTAGTCCCCGATCAGCTCCTTGGTCTTACTGACGTTGAGGGAGAGACTGGTGAACAGGCCTACCACTGTTGTGTCGTCAGCAAACTTGATGATGGTTTTGTAGTCATGTGTGTCCATGCAGTCGAGGTTGAACAGGGAGGACAGGAGGGGACTAAGCACACACCCCTGTGGGTCCCCCGTGTTGAGGGTCAGCGTGTCGGAGGTAATGTTGCCTACGCCACCACCTGGGGTCGGCCCGTCAGGAAGTCTAGGATCCCGTTTCAGAGGGAGGTGTTCAGTCCCATGCTACCAAGCTTGGTGACGAGCTTGGGGGGACTATGGTGTTGAACACTAAGCTGTAGTCAATCAACAGCATTTTCACATAGTTATTCCTCTTATCTAGGTGGGAGAGGGCAGTGTGGAGTGCATTTGAAATTGCAAGTACCCTTAGAGTTCTTGTGAACAGGACTGATGGTGGTCAGCTTGAGACGTAGGGATTACAGACTGGGACAAGGTTGAAAATGACCGTGAATATGTCTGCCAGTTGTTCTGTGCATGATCTGAGAACACGCCCTGGAATACCGTCTTGCCCCGCGGCCTTGCGAGTATTGACATGATTAAAAACCTTACTCTCATCGGCCTCGGAGAGCGAGATCACCCTGTCCTCTGGGACGGCGGGGGCCCTCATGCACAACTCGATGTTGTCTTTGTCGAAGCGTACATTAAATGCATTGAGTTTGTCTGGTAGAGAGTCATTATTGGGCAGATCACAGCTGGGTCTTTCTTTGTAATCCGTAGTGGACTGTAGCCCCTGCCTATGTAATAAGATTCCACCTTGTTCCTATATTGTCCTTTTGCTTGTTTTGCTTGTTTGAAGGCTCTGCAGCGGTCGTAGCAAGACTTAATGTACTTGTTTGTGTCCTCGGCCGTAGCCTTGGGTTTGGCTGTGATAACCCTGTGTGCAGTATCCCTGCTCTTTAGCTTAGTGTTACCTCAGTGTTAATCCAAGCAGTGAACCTTCACTGTGGGGACAACGTCGTGATACATTTCCTAATGAAGCAGGTGACGGTAGGGGTTAGCTCCTTGATGCTATCGGCTGAGTCCCAGAACATTTTCCAGTCAGAGCTAGCAAAGCAGTCCTGTAGCATAGCCTCCGATTTGGAGGACCATTTCTCTATGGCACTCGCCACAGGTACTTTGAGCTTCTGCTTGTAGACAGGAAGCAGGAGTATAGAGTCATGATCTGATTTTCCGAAGGGGGGACGAGGAAGTCCCTTGTATGCTTGCTTGTGGGTAGAGTAACAGTGGTCTCCTACTTAAGTACAGGCACAAGTCATCAGACTCTTTTACCTAAGGCCCAATACTCCACTGGATCCTTTCTGTAAACTCTGGACCTTGGCACCGGATCACCGCTGCTACTGATTGGCTATAGTGGCTAACGCCACTGCCATGAAGCTAGCACTAGTTAGCCGTGAGCCAGGCACATCTCCCGATGAATACTCCATCCGCTGTGCCTTCAACCGGCCTCCGTCAGAGCAGACGCTCCTACTAACCCCGGGCTACTAACTTTAAACGCCATGTCGCTAGCGTAGTGGCGGCTTCCCTGTTCTATCTACTGCTGGCCCCTGGACACTATGATCACTTGGCTACATAGCTGATGCCTGCTTGACTGTCCATTAATCACGGTACTCCATTCTGTTTATTTATTTTTTATCTGTCGGCCCCAGCCGCGAACTCAGGCTCTGTGTGTAGTTAATCCGACCCTCTCTGCCTCGTCATCGCCATTTTACCTGCTGTTGTTGTGTTAGCTGATTAGTTGTTGTTGTCTCACCTGTTGTTTTAGCTAGCTCTCCCAATTAACACCTGCGATTACTTTATGCCTCGCTGTATGGCTCTCTCAAATGTCAATATGCCTTGCATACTGTTGTTCAAGTTAGTTATCATTGTTTTAGTTTACAATGGAGCCCCTAGTTCCACTCTTCATACCTCTGATACCTCCTTTGTCTCACCTTCCACACACGCGGTGACCTCACCCATTACAACCAACATGTCCAGAGATACAACCTCTCTTATCATCACCCAGTGCCTGGGCTTACCTCCGCTGTATCCGCACCCCACCATACCCTTGTCTGCGCATTATGCCCTGAATATATTCTACCACGCCCAGAAATCTGCTCCTTTTATTCTTTGCCCCCAACGCTCTAGGCGACCAGTTTTGATAGCCTTTAGCCGCACCCTCATCCGACTCCTCCTCTGTTCCGTGGGTGATGTGGAGGTAAACCCAGGCCCTGCAGGTTCCCAGGCAACCTCATTTGTTGACTTCTGTGATCGAAAAAGCCTTGGTTTCATGCATGTCAACATCAGAAGCCTCCTCCCTAAGTTTGTTTTACTCACTGCTTTAGCACACTCTGCCAACCCTGATGTCCTTGATGTGTCTGAATCCTGGCTTCGGAAGGCCACCAAAAATTCTGAGATTTCCATACCCAACTATAACATTTTCCGTCAAGATAGAACTGCCAAAGGAGGAGGAGTTGCAGTCTACTGCAGAGATAGCCTGCAAAGTAAAGTCATTCTTTCCAGGTCCATACCCAAACAGTTCAAACTTCTAATTTTAAAAATGTATCTCTCCAGAAATAATTCTCTCACTGTTGTCGCCTGCTACCAACCCCCCTCAGCTCCCAGCTGTGCCCTGGACACCATTTGTGAATTGTTCGCCCCCATCTAGCTTCAGAGTTTGTTTTGTTAGGTGACCTAGACCGGGATATACTTAACACCCCGGCAGTCCTACAATCTAAGCTAGATGCCCTCAATCTCACACAAACCTTCAAGGAACCCACCAGGTACAACCCTAAATCTGTAAACAAGGGCACCCTCATAGACGTTATCCCTAGAAACTGGCCCTCCAAATACACCTCCGCTGTCTTCAATCAGGATCTCAGCGATCACTGCCTCATTGCCTGTATCCGCTACGTGTCCGCAGTCAAACGGCCACCCCTAATCACTGCCAAATGCTCCCTAAAACACTTCTGCGAGCAGGCCTTTCTAATCGATCTGGCCCGGGTATCCTGGAAGGATATTGACCTCATCACGTCAGTTGAGGATGCCTGGTCATTCTTTAAAAGTAATTTCCTCACCATCTTAGATAAGCATGCTCCGTTCAAAAATGCAGAACCAAGAACAGATATAGCCCTTGGTTCACTCCAGACCTTACTGCCCTTGACCAGTACAAAAACATCCTGTGGCGGACTGCAATAGCATCAAATAGTCCCCGCGATATGCAACTGTTCAGGGAGGTCAGGAACCAATACACGCAGTCAGTCAGGAAAGCAAAGGCCAGCTTTTTCAAGCAGAAATTTGCATCCTGTAGCTCCAACTCCAAAAAGTTCTGGGACACTGTAAAGTCCATGGAGAACAAGAGCACCTCCTCCCAGCTGCCCACTGCACTCAGGCTAGGTAACACGGTCACCACCGATGAATCCATGATAATCAAAAACTTCAACAAGCATTTCTCAACGGCTGGCCATGCCTTCCTCCTGGCTACTCCAACCTCGGCCAACAGCTCCCCCCCCCTCGCCCAAGCCTCCCCAGCTTCTCCTTTACCCAAATCCAGATAGCAAATGTTCTGAGAGAGCTGCAAAACCTGGACCCGTACAAATCAGCTGGGCTTGACAATCTGGACCCTCTATTTCTGAAACTATCCGCCGCCATTGTCGCAACCCCTATTACCAGCCTGTTCAACCTCTCTTTCATATCGTCTGAGATCCCCAAGGACTGGAAAGCTGCCGCGGTCATTCCCCTCGTCAAAGGGGGAGAAACCCTGGACCCAAACTGTTACAGACCTATATCCATCCTGCCCTGCCTATCTAAGGTCTTAGAAAGCCAAGTCAACAAACAGATCACTGACCATCTCGAATCCCACCGTACCTTCTCCGCTGTGAATCTGGTTTCCGAGTCGGTCACGGGTGCACCTCAGCCACGCTCAAGGTACTAAACGATATTCGAACCGCCATCGATAAAAGACAGTACTGTGCAGCCGTCTTCATCGACCTGGCCAAGGCTTTCGACACTGTCAATCACCATATTCTTATCGGCAGACTCAGTAGCCTCAGTTTTTCTAATGACTGCCTTGCCTGGTTCACCAACTACTTTGCAGACAGAGTTCAGTGTGTCAAATCGGAGGGCATGTTGTCCGGTCCTCTGGCAGTCTCTATGGGGGTGCCACAGGGTTCAATTCTCAGGCCGACTCTTTTCGCTGTATATATCAATGATGTTGCTCTTGCTGCGAGCGATTCCCTGATCCACCTCTACGCAGACGACACCATTCTGTATACTTCTGGCCCTTCCTTGGACACTGTGCTATCTAACCTCCAATCGAGCTTCAATGCCATACAACACTCCTTCCGTGGCTGCTCTTAAACACTGTAAATCCAAATGCATGCTTTTCAACCGTTCGCTGCCTGCACCCGCACGCCCGACTAGCATCACCACCCTGGATGGTTCCGACCTATAATATGTGGACATCTATAAGTACCTAGGTGTCTGGCTAGACTGTAAACTCTCCTTCCAGACTCATATCAAACATTTCTAATCTAAAATCAAATCTCGAGTCAGCTTTCTATTTCGCAACAAAGCCTCCTTCACTCACGCCGCCAAAATTACCCTAGTAAAACGGACTATCCTACCGATCCTCGACTTCGGCGATGTCATCTACAAAATAGCTTCCAATACTCTATTCAGCAAATTGGATGCAGTTTATCACAGTGCCATCCGTTTTATACCACCCACCACTGCGACCTGTATGCTCTCGTCGGCTGGCCCTCGCTACATATTCGTCGCCAGACCCACTGGCTCCAGGTCATCTACAAGTCCATGCTAGGTAAAGCTCCACCTTATCTCAGTTCACTGGTCACGATGGCAACACCCACCCGTAGCACGCGCTCCAGCAGGTGTATCTCACTGATCATCCCTAAAGCCAACACCTCATTTGGCAGCCTTTCCTTCCAGTTCTCTGCTGCCTGTGACTGGAACGAATTGCAAAAATACTTTTATTTCCCTCACCAACTTTAAACATCTGCTATCTGAGCAGCTAACCGATCGCTGCAGCTGTACATAGTCCATCCGCAAATAGCCCACCCAATTTACCTACCTCATCCCCAGACTGTTTTTATTTATGTACTTTTCTGCTCTTTTGCACACCAGTATCTCTACCTGCACATGACCATCTTATCATTTATCACTCCAGTGTTAAATTGTAATTATTTACAAACCTCCTTATGCCTTTTGCACACAATGTATATAGACTCTTTTCCCCCCATTTTTTTCTACTGTGTTATTGACTTGTTAATTGTTTACTCCATGTGTAACTCTGTGTTGTCTGTTCACACTGCTATGCTTTATCTTGGCCAGGTTGCAGTTGTAAATGAGAACTTGTTCTCAACTAGCCGACCTGGTTAAATGAAGGTGAAATAAAATAATAAAAAAATTAAAAAGATAGGCTCACTTCACTGCCCTTTGGACAAGAAAAGAACATTCTAAGATTGACTTGGAAGTGTTAATGTCTGGTTTCCCATTGTAAATGACAAAAAGCAACGACGCCTATGTAGGACAAGGTAAGAGATGTCATCTCTTAGGCATAGTCAATCATGTCCAAGCTCCTCTACCCCCTTTTACTTCCTCTCCTTCTCTAGCATCATCCAACAGAAAAGTAAAGTGCACTAACTAGTAGAGGTCAATATATTTTTCTTAAGGAAATGTGATGAACGGATTATGGTCACAAAAGCAGTCCGAAACTAGTATTTTTGGTGGTAGGCTGAAAGGTAACACTTGTTACCCTACTCTGGTCAGCAACCCTTGTCCTGGAGAGCTACAGGGTGGGACTGACTGCTTTTGTTTCAGTGCAGCACTAACACCCTGTTTCATCTAATCCAGGTCTTGATGATTATTTCATTAGTTGGTGTTAAGGGTTTAAGTGGAACCAAAGCCTGCAAAGTGCCAACAGTCTCAGGACCGGGGTTAGTGAATGTACTACGTTACAGGGTTCAACTGTCACTGTGATCACCCTGACCATTAGATCTAACCGCTCTGATGTCAGCATCTTTTCTACTGCAGGTCTGGTCACACATGTAGCCTAACACAGAGTGCTTAGGCCTCTGGGGTGGACGTGCCTTGTTGTTAGCTGTTTATCTCCTCCCACCTGGACCTCAGGTCGGAGCTTTGACCCAGCCTCCTCTTCCTCTGATCAGGGCTGTTCTCTTTGGCAGTATGGGTGAGAAGCGGGGTAGTCCCTTCCAGCTGCTGAACCGCGTGCACAGAGACTGCGATGGTAGTGGTGGAGGATCCAAGACCTTAGAGCCAAAAGGTCATGACACCACCAGCCTCACCAACCCGGACCTGGGTACCATGGACAGTGCTGCTGCTGCTGACAGTACACGCTTCTCTCCTGTTTCACTGGAACTGGACCCCACAGCGGTGAATAATGGATCAGACATTGCCTGCAGCCCGCAGACGGACACAAAAGACCCAGCGCTGCAGATCGACAGCCGGCCCTCTACCTGCGGCCCTAACCCTCCTCCTCACCCTCCAGCTAGCCGCCTGCTCTCCTCCAAGCACTTCCAGAGCCCCTACATTACGAAGACTAGCATGCAGGGGGATGTCTACAACTTCCTAGAGAGACCCACTGGATTGAGATGCTTCCTCTACCACTTCTTGGTGTGAGTACCTCTGCCTTTTCACCCTCTACTGGTCACTTCAACATACCGGTAGCTAAAAGGCTAGACTGCTTCCCTAGATGACATTCCTTTGTGAATATAACATGACATATATCCTTATTAATGACATTAACATTTTTTATTTAGAAATATTCAGAATTAGTGGCTTTCAAATGTTCCCTAAAATATATATCTCCCCCAGAAATAATAGTGGATTTGGGAAATGCCATTATTAGACCAAAGGCGAGGACACCACAGTTCACCGGACACAACACAGTGTCCAAACATTTAACATTTACTGTGTTTTCCTCTGCATTTGTTGATAACGAAATCTGAAAATACTCTGGATACATTCAGTAACATGATGAGAATATTCCTGGAAAATGTGGGGTAGGTGCAACATTAAAACAAAAAATGACAAGACTTTGAGGACTAACTGGTGTCTCCAAGTGTCCACACACCTCTCCAAAGTGTGCACAGTTCCTAAGCAATTTCAATGCACTTTTATGACTTAAAGAAGAGTCCTCAAACATACGGTGCTTTTTTTGAGGTCTCCTAAACTGTGCCGTCTAGGAACTAGATCAAGCGCACTTGTAGTTTTATTTGGAACACAAACGCCATCACAATATGACTGTTGTTCCATTAGAAATCGCAATCTGAGTCAGATGGACATCATTTGAAAGCATGTTCTATTGTTAACATGGCTAGCTAAGTTACAGTGGGCCAAAAAAGTATTCAGTCAGCCACCAATTGTGCAAGTTCTCCCACTTAAAAAGATGAGAGGCCTGCAATTTTCATCATAAGTACACTTCAAATATGTCAGAAAAAATGAGAAAAAAATCCAGAAAATCACATTGTAGGATTTTTAATGAATTAAAAATAGCAAATTATGGTGGAAAATAAGTATTTGGTCAATAACAAAAGTTTCTCAATAATTTGTTATATACCCTTTGTTGGTAATGACAGAGGTCAAACGTTTCTGTAAGCCTGCGTGGTCTTGTATGTCTTGTATGTCTTCCATTTCCTAATAATTGCTCCCACAGTTGATTTCTTCAAACCAAGCTGCTTACCTATTGCAGATTCAGTCTTCCCAGCCTGGTGCAGGTCTACAATTTTGTTTCTGGTGTCCTTTGACAGCTCTTTGGTCTTGGCCATAGTGGAGTTTAGAACTTGCACAATTGGTGGCTGACTAAATACTTTTTTTTGCCCTACTGTATATGATATTACAGTTTTAGTCTTTTACAATGCAATTCAGCACAACTGATTATTATTTTGGTGTGCATAGAAAGTGGTCCTGAGTGCATTTAGGTGCATGTGCTTTGTCAAATGTTCTGCACAATAGACAAACACAGGCTCACTCTGTTCAGAACAACCCAGGGTATGACACCATGTCATCTTGTACCTACATAAAATACGGTGATCATATATCAGTATATGACACAAGTTTTATAATATGGAAATGTGAAATGCGTGTTTGGCTTGCTTGTATGACATCAAAACTATTTATTATCTTTGAAAATACATCTGAAAATACATCTTAATTTACAGCATTTCTGTCACTCAGACAACAAAACATTTTCAAGAGTTACCAAATAGGTCAGGAGGGATGGGGGAGAACTTCTTCCGAAGTTCAGAACGGCTGACAGTCAAAACCCATACAGAGCTGTGAAGCGCAGAGCAGAGCATGTTACTGTACAGCCACTACGTTCCAGTTTAGACGTTTATCAGTTCTCAAATATGCAATTTTCAACCCACATACAGGTACGAGTGTAAATCACTACTTATAGTTATTGAAATGGCTGTAAGGATTATGTTCTGGTTCCCAGTAACTAAAGGAGAGGTTGTCTGTCACTGTGGCCTGGCTTCTCTGATTATTTCTCCATGAGACCACAGAGCAGGCAGGAGGAGGTCAACACGATCCTGTCACCCACACCTCTGTTCTTGTCCGACTGCTCTCTTTTCTTACCTACCGGTCAACAAATCAGCCCTGTATGTTCTTAACCCTGGGCAGCATGGGTCTGGGAGGCTCACGGGGATATTGGTATCCATACATTTAACTCCATACTTCTTGTATTAAAAAATGTTGGCACATAAATGCACTTTAATTCAAGATTTAAAACTGAAATTATGTATCTCTGCCTCATGGCAAAATGTGTACAATAAGCAGGATTTTTGCTTTAAAGTTGGAACAACAAAAAGTCTCTATGCCCCAAGTGTGCAAAATTAGCTTAAACTGCAATAACAACAAAAAATCTAACTTTTTGCAAAATATGTCTGTTACCACAGCCTCACTCAGCCCCTAAAACCACAGCTGGTTGAGGGAATGCAAAGAGTGTGCAAAGCTGTCATCAAGGCAAATGGTGGCTATTTGAAGAATCTCAAATATTAAATATATTTTGATTTGTTTAACCCTTTTTTGGTTACTACATGATTCCATATGTGTTATTTCATAGTTTTGATGGCTTCACTATTATTCTACAATGTATTCCCCTGGAATAAGTATATTGATTATACATGATTCCATATGTGTTATTTCATAGTTTTGATGGCTTCACTATTATTCTACAATGTAGAAAATAGGAAAAATAATGAAAACCCCTTGAATGAGTAAGTGTATATCGGTAGTGTATATCATTCATATGTAAGTCCAAATATGGATATAGCAACTGTACATTGAGGTAAAGCGGTTGCAACAATGTAGCTATAGAAATCTATGATGCATGTTTCATTCCATAATCCCAGGATATTTAATGGTATGAGGATGGGGAATGAATGGTTGACTCAATAAGTGACTCGGCATGACCATGTGAATGGAAACACCGTTGAGTCGTCCAGCTCTTGTTTTCCTCCCGTCTCTGTTTGTTGTGTGTGTGTGTGTGGCCTGGCATCTCTGATGATAATCTTCCCCAGCAGTAATTGAGGCTATAATGTTCCCCACTCACACAGAGAGAACCCGAGAACCCCTGGACTCGTACAAAATTAAACCCTGATTCTGATTCATCCTCGCTGACGCTCCTTTAAGTAACCCTTACTTGTCAATGGTTATTAATGATTCCGCTGGGCCTCCTCTCCGCTCTGCTCCACTCTGCTCTTCTATATCAGGCCATCCAGGAGAGACGTGAGAGGAGAGAAAGGAAGGCTACATCAAGGGCTGTGTGCAGCAGCCATGACGGGCTAAGTGGCCTGCTCTTCATTACGATGACAGAGATAGATAGGCAGAGAGGGTTGAGTGGTTGTGTGCCCGGCTGCCAGCGTTTCCAGCCCTATCCGTCACTCCTCTTATCTGGCTGAGGTCAAAGCCAGAGCCAGGCCAGGGACAGTGTCCCGCTGGGGACTACGTACTTCAATGCCTCAGCCAGAGATGGAGGAGAAACAGACTCAACTCACGGCCATTACATCCGTCCCTGGGCCACACACGGACATAGACTCACAGGTCCGCACATAATGACGAGCACAAAGCCATGCATACACACTCTCTGTCTCTCTCTCACACACACACACACACACACACACAGTAGAGAATAAATCCCTCTGGTTACCCACAGCGTACTGGGGTAGGTGTCAATAAAGAGTCTTATGCAATGTCATGCAGTGCAGTCAGCAGGCACTTCAGGCTCAACATAGAACAGACCAGACACTTTGGATCTCTGATGAATATGTCTCTCTGGTGAATAAGGGTCCTGTAGAACTCAGTCTTTAACATTACATTATCTTACACAGGAGATAAGGCATGTGTTACCACAGCCTCACTCAGCCCCTAAAACCACAGGCTCCTTTGATCCGTGGCTTGCCAAGCTTCTCACTCTCTCTTCAAATCATCAATGGCACTGGACTGACTAGTCCCTAACTGATTTTATTTCAGAAGGAAGTGCATCTTCAGGGAATAATCTACCATACACAACTGATACAACCACACACAGCAGATGATTAGGTTTTGTTGCTGTGGATGCTACGTATGTACTGTATGGATGATTCAACAGAAGTGATGTAAATGACTTTCCCCAAAAAAACAGTTAAGTCTCCAAATGTAGGACAATTACTTACATCATGATGTGTTTTATTTAAATCCAAGGCAATAACAAACATATTCAGGGCTTTTTATGCCATTAAACCTCTTTGGCAGGTTTACCTAAAATAATAAAAAATAAAAAAAAAAATTTGAGTTGGAGAAACACTTTCAGTGTTAACTTAAACGACTAAAACCACATCTAAACTATGTAGAAAATATAATGAACCTATATATTTTTTTAGAATATAATATTTGAGAACAATCTTGTCTCAGTGCTGCAACTCCCCAACAGGCCCTGGAGAGGTGAAGGTCGAGTCATGCTTCCTCTGAAACATGACCCACCAAGCTGTGCTTCTTAACACCCGCTTGCTTAACCCAGAAGCCAATGTGTCGGATGAAACACTGTTCAACTGACAACTGCAGTCTCCCGGGCCCACCACAGGGAGTCGCTAGAGCGTGATGAGCCAAGTAAAGCCCCCCCGGCCAAACCCTCTCCGACCACTGAGCCACGCAGGAGGCACTATAAACCTATTTCCATTGAGGTGGCTATCCTAAACTTCATACTTGAAAATAAAGCATTTTTTTAAACACAATTATTTCAATAGAACATCTTGAGTTTTTCTATTATTACATTGAAAGATTTTTTTTTTTTACCTTTATTTAACTAGGCAAGTCAGTTAAGAACAAATTCTTATTTTCAATGACAGCCTAGGAACAGTGGGTTAACTGCCTGTTCAGGGGCAGAACGACAGACTTGTACCTTGTCAGCTCGGGGATTTGAACTTGCAACCTTCTTGTTACTAGTCCAACACTCTAACCACTAGGCTACCCTGCCGCCCCTAGATACTGATCTTATTAGTAGTTTTGTTTATTTGTTTAAACATCTTTCTCAAAAAAATGCTGTCTCCACTTTTAATGTCACTTACGGACTGCAAAGGGAAACCCAGTCGTGAGCTGCCCTGTGACACGAGCCTACCAGACAGGCTAAATGCCTTTTATGCTTGCTTCGAGGCAAGCAACACTGAAGCATGCATGAGAGCACCAGCTGTCCCGGATGACTGTGTGATCACTCCGTAGCCGATGTAAGCAAGACCTTTATCCAGGTCAACATTCACAAGGCCGCGGACCCAGATGGATTACCAGGACATATACTCAGAGCATGCGCGGACCAACTGGCAAGTGTTTTCACTGACATTTTCAACCTCTCCCTGACCAAGTCTGTAATACCTACATGTTTCAAGCAGACCACCATAGTCCCTGGGCCTAGGAAAGCGAAGGTAACCTTGCTAAATGATTACCGCCCATAGCACTTTGAAAGGCTGTTCATGGCTCACATCAACACCATAATCCCAGAAACCCTAGACCCACTCCAATTTACATACCGCCCCAACAGATGCATAGATGATGCAACCTCAATCACACTCCACACTGCCCTTTCCTACATAGACAAAAATAACACCTATGTGAAAATGCTTTTCATTGACTACAGTTCAGCGTTCAACACCATAGTGCCCACAAAGCTCATCAGTAAGCTAAGGGCTGTGGGACTAAACACCTCCCTCTGCAACTGGATCCTGGACTTCCTGATGGACCAACCCCAGGTGGTAAGGGTAGGTAACAATACATCTGCCACGCTGATCTTCAACACTGAGGCCCCGCAGGGGTGCGTGCTTAGTCCCCTCCAGTACTCCCTGTTCACCCACGACTGCGTGGCCAAGCATGACTCCAACACCATCATTAAGTTTGCTGACGACACAACAGTGTTAGGAGTGATCATCGACAATGATGAGAGCCTATAGGGAGGAGGTCAGAGACCTGCCAGTGTGGTGCCAGGACAACAACCTCTCTCTCCACGTGGGCAAGACAAAGGAGCTGATCGAATATGCCCCCATTCACATAGACAGGGCTGTAGTGGAGCGGGTCGAGAGTTTCAAGTTCCTTGGTGTCCACATCACCAACAAACTATCATGGTCCAAACACACCAAGACAGTCATGAAGAGGGTACGATAACGCCTTTTTCCCCCTCAGGAGACTGAAAATATTTGGCATGGGTTCCCAGATCCGTAAAGTTAAACAGCTGCACCATCGAGAGCGTCCTAACTGGTTGCATCACCGCCTGGTATGGCAACTGCTCGGCATCTGACCCTAAAGCGCTACAGAGGGTAGTGCGTATGGCCTAGTACATCACTGGTGCCAAGCTTCCTGCCATCAAGGACCGATATACTAGGCGGTGTATGGCCCATAAAATTGTCAAAGACTCCAGTCACCCAAGTCATAGACTACTCTCTCCGCTACCGCACTGCAAGCGGTACCGCAGCACCCTGTCTAGGTCCAAAAGGCTCCTTAACAGCTTCTACCTCCAAGCCTGCTGAACAATTAATCAAATGGCCACCTGGACTATTTACATTGAAACCCCCCCTTTGTTTTTACACTGCTGCTACTTGTTTATTATCTATGCATAGTCACTTTACCCCTACCTACATGTACAAGCTACCTCGACTAACCTGTACCCCCGCACATTGACTCGGTACCGGTACACCCTGTATATAGCCTCGTTATTGTTATTTTCTTAGCTCTTTCTTAAAACTGAGTTGTTGCTTAAGGCCTTGTAAGTAAGCATTTCATTGCAACCTGTTGTATTTGGCGCATGTGACAAATAACAGTTGTTTTGATTTGATTTGAAACACACACTTTATAACAGTGTTGAATGAACGTTCCTAAAGCCACACCCCTACAAATATCACCAGGTGATGAGATTGCACCCTTCTCCATCATGGCCACATGGTGGAGTAGTCTGTCTGCAAACATATAGGAGAAAATTTTGTGAGCAAGTTGGTAAATCTGAATGTATTTTTAGAAGTTTCTAATATATCAAGAAATATGTAAACACATGTTTTTGGGACTAAAATCTATGTTTACTGGGATGAACATAATTTATGTCCCAATGAAATATTGCCAGTTTACACTTACTCATTCATATGTTAGCTATGGGGATTCTTTAAAGTCCAAAATAAGTAAAAATTGTCCAAACCGAAATGGTCACAACCGAAACATTTTACACCATAAAGATATATAGAGGTCTTTGTATCTGTGCCATTATGGAGTCTGTGATAGCCTCAATGGCACTTCCCTTGCTATCTCCCATTTAGAGTAACATACACCATGCTTTACCAACTGAGCTACAGAGGACCAACATGTGGGTAGTGGATAAGTGCACACTTCAGGAATAGATTCAGTCTTTAACTTGTCATGGTCTCAACTCTCTGGATCTGGGTCTGGATCTGGGTCTGGATCTGGGTCTGGGTCTGGGTCTGGGTCTGGATCTTGCGGCCAATGTCCTGGTGTAATTGTTGGTCTTGGCTCCTGGATATTACCATAGTCTTTGGTTTACAAACCATAGGCCACCAAATTTGAAGAAGACAATGTTCTCTGATCATTGGCTGATCACTCCCAACCCATAGGAATCCCCACCCAGTTGACTACTTTTAAATGTTGAAAGCCCTCAATGGAAATGTCTGTACCAAAACAAATTATTTCCATCAAGTCCTCTATTTATCTCTATGATTGACACTAGACACCAAAACGCCTAATATTTTGCTAAAGTAAAGATCGGTAAAGTGATTATTTAAACATCAAACAACAATTAATTAGATGCATAAGTAATTCAATCAGTCAATAAGTTTCAGATTCATATAATCAACATTAAACATTTTACAGAGAAAAATAGAGATGCTATTTCTCTGAATTAAATGTCAAGGTTTTGAAAATCAGGTAAAAAAAATCATGTTTTTACTATTTTGTTAATTTGGTATACAATTTTAATAAATACAATGAACATGTAATAGAATATTAATCCAAATGATCACTATTGCATGGTTCTCATTTTACTGCAACTTGTTCACTATGTTTAATTAGTGACAAATTTAGTGAGGTGGTAAGGAATTCAGGTAAATAATATTTAAATATGCAATACAAACAAAGTGTGTGAGTAGAATATACAGTTGGAAGTTTACATACACTTAGGTTGGAGTCATTAAAACTCGTTTTTCAAACACTCCACAAATTTCTTGTTAACAAACTATAGTTTTGGCAAGTCGGTTAGGACATCTACTTTGTGAATGACACAAGTAATTTTTCCAACAGTTGTTTACAGACAGATTATTTCACTTATAATTCACTGTATCACAATTCCAGTGGGTCAGAAGTTTACATACACTATGTTGACTGTGCCTTTAAACAGCTTGGACAATTCCAGAAAATGATGTCATTGCTTTAGAAGCTTCTGATAGGCTAATTGCCATCATTTGAGTCAATTGGAGGTGTACCTGTGGATGTATTTCAAGGCCTACCTTCAAACACAGTGGTACTGGTTCGTCCTTGGGAGCAATTTCCAAATGCCTGAATGTACCACGTCCATCTGTACAAACAAAAGTATAAACACCATGGGACCACGCAGCCGTCATACCGCTCAGGAAGGAGACGAATTCTGTCTCCTAGAGATGAACGTACTTTGGTGCAAAAAGCACAAATCAAGCCCAGAACAACAGCAAATACCTTGTGAAGATGCTGGAGGAAACAGGTACAAAGGTATCTATATCCACAGTAAAACAAGTCCTATATCGACATAACCTGAAAGGCCGCTCAGCAAGGAAGAAGCCGCTGCTCCAAAACCTCCATAAAAAAGCCAGACTACGGTTTGCAACTGCACATTGGGACAAAGATCATACTTTTTTGGAGAAATGTCCTCTGGTCTGATGACCAGACAGACTATTATTCTGACATTTCACATTCTTAAAATAAAGTGGTGATCCTAACTGACCTTTAAACAGGGCATTTTTACAAGGATTAAATGTCAGGAATTGTGTCCTAAGTTTTCATAACTGTGGCCTTAATTGCCTACCGTCTGTAAGCTGTTAGTGTCTTAACGACCGTTCCACAGGTGCATGTTCATTAATTGTTTATGGTTCATTGAACAAGAATGGGACACAGTGTTTAAACCCTTTACAATGAAGATCTGTGAAGTTATTTGGATTTTTACGAATTATCTTTGAAAGACAGGGTCCTGAAAAAGGGACATTTCTTTTTTTTTTGCTGAGTTTATATATACTGTATTGCAAGTATAATCCAGCCTAAATCCAACGTAGGTCGAGGTCCTCCTGTCTCTCAGCACGTCCCACAGCCTGGTCAGATGTTATGATCAGAAGAGGCATGTCTATTTCATAGTGATCTTGCAGGTTTGAATCTGAGGTCTGTTAAGCCAAACACACCCACATATTCAGGAGAATGTTGTCGCAGTTGAGTAACAACATTGCTCGTAAATTACAGGTAGACTTTATTGCGTAGCCTTTCAAACATGTTTCAATCACTATCTTTACAATAGTATACCCAAACTAATTTTGAATCAAGTGCCAGGCCAACTAGGTTATTTTGAAATTATACTCTATGGTCACATCTGGAAAGATCTCTGTGATATTGAGCTGTCTAGTCAATTGAAGTGGCGTTAGAAACTAGTGCAAATGTTTCCACCAGATCATTCTACTTGGAAACAGTAAACATGAATAAGTCATCTTGTGCTGAATTGCCTGGTGATGAGCGAGGACAGCCACAGTCCAAAGTGCTCACAGAATCTCGTGATGCACTCCAGTGGAGGCTATTGGTTACTACCATCAGGTTTTACCATTGACTTGGTCATGGTCTTTGGTCGATTTGGAACTTTCACATTATAACCTGTTACTTCTTCTTACAGTGGGTCTATACACGTTGTGATGTGTTCGCACCAGGGCCCGAAAGCGACTGAGGACACATGAGGTTCCATGAGGACACAGACGTTTTGAACGGATCTTGCGTTATCTTCTTATATCGCACTATATTTGCCGTTACAGGAGCTGACTCATAATGTGCGACTTTGATTCAGAAATCCTCATTTGGAATACGTTTTCATTTCCCAGGGAGACAGCCATTGATGGATTTCCCTAGATGGACAGTGATAAGCTTTGGCCAAATGGCTCGACTGACTGAAACACTGATTATGACAGACCACCTAGCTTTTTCATTCAGCTCGGCTGTAGGACCAGTGTGACCTTACACTGGGGTCTCCGTGTCTGACACTTGTCAACAACACACACACACACACACACACACACACAAATGTTGTTTTTTCTCCCGGAAGACCATGAATGGTTCATATTGAAGGGGGGATTTGGACTACACTGCAGTGACTGCTGACTGCTCTCTCTAGTGGGGCATGGGGATATGCAGTTACTGTAATAATTCTGGATCAACCACCAGCAGATCCCAGGGGTTTTGTCCTTCCAATCAGGTTCTCTAATGATTGTGACCTGGTTTGTCGTGGCGTTAACACCTCCTGGGGCTTCAGAATACACACAGAGAGGGTTTAGGTCCTTTAGCATATTACTGTAGGAGGAATAGAGAGTACCTTAGTTTTGCTAGCTGCTACTCATATTGGTACACTTATAATGCACTTTTCGTTATACAACAATCACGGAAGGCTACAGTGTGTGCATTTGAAACATGTAATACATGAAAAACAAATACTCACACATGTTAGTTTATACTGCTTTTTTTAGAACTCAAAGATGCTTTTTTTTTCAATTGGAGTTTGATTAAAATAGGACTCTGCAGTTTGTCTTATGTAAATGCGACTGTTTTGTTTTTGGCCTGGAACCCTGTTCAGGAGGATTTGTCCTCTGTTTTTGCTCCGTCTTAGGATCTTCTGTTTTTGTACCTAGGCATGAGTAATTTTAGAGTGTATGAACTCTGGATACACGCAGAGCTTGAAGTCTGGTTTTACTCTGTGTAGTACTTCATATATCATACTCTGCATTTATGCTGTTACCAGACACCACTCAGAGGTTTGGAAATACATATTTGGCTCTAGTGGATAAGTGTTATTGATATTGCTGGGGTCAGGGATTGGTCGTTCCGTCTTCCGTGTGCTTCAGTCCTCTCAAATTAGAACTTTACAAGCTACCTTCATTTTGTTCTTCCAAAAGCTTTAACTTTAGCCTGGTCCCAGCTCTGTTTGTCCCTTTGCCTACTTCAATGTCATTGTCAGCCCAAATGACAATGTTGGCAAGAGAGCAACAAAAACAGACCTAGCACACAGGCTAGCTTTGACTGGCCGGTCAGATGATGTCTTTATTTGTGTGGTATTGATACTCTTGCAGGTATAACTACACAACGGGAAATGCCACACGGTATTCTGCAGTACAACTATTCTGGGGGAAATCAGAGTGAGGAAACAAGCACAAATAGAGGCAGTATTTCACTACGTAACATAATTTTCTCCGGGGAATTGGACACTTGCGTATAACCTAGCCAACAATGTCATCATATTTTTCATGACTAAAAATCCAGTTAAGGAACTCCCTTGTTATGACGAGAGAGAGGATTAAGGGATTAAATGTAATTTGAGTTTAACTGCCCCCTCCAATTTCTTCACTTCTTCCCCAGATGTGAGAAAATGCTCAAATTGAATCAGAATACATTGGCAGATGAAACCACTGCAGTGATTTTGTTCACAATATACTCCTACTAAAGGACAGGGATTTTCAGATGGCAGAAATGCTATATTCTCTTTTCATGATGTGTGATGTGTGTTTTATTAATCCCAACATGAGTAGGCCTAAATGTTGGGGCCGTACATGTTTGGTGATATCCCTCATAGCCCAAATACTGGAACGCCACTTCCATGTTTTGTATGGACATCTGTTCAGTTCATCGAGGATTTACAGTAGCTACAATTCAGCAGGGAATTCAGCATTGCCTTTATACAAATGAGCATTTGTCAGTCCTCCTCTCTCTCTCTCTGACCGAGCGCTTGGAATTATAAGGTTCTGTCTGCATTTTTTTCTCCACAATTTAGTTTTTGACATAACCGTGTTCTGTTCATGTTCTCTACCTATACGCTGTAGTACTCTAAAACACCCCAATTCATGTTGTTATGTTAAAAAGAATACAAGATTAAAATAGCTCTCACCATTCAACCCTATTAGGGTTCAGAACTTTAAAGCCATTTATTTCAGAAGCCTCTTTTTACAGATAGAACCTTATAATGCTAAGGACGTGTGATCTTGTTCCAATTTGTTTTCATACTACAACAACTAATCTGTGGAAAAACCCTCTCCAGTTCTTTGTCATGGTCCTTTGAGATGGATTTGACCCGTTGTCGACCATAGATTTCGTGCATTTCAGTGGGTTAAATGTCTTTAGACAGCTGTGGCTTTAGAGTCCAACGAGAGAGTTGTAGTCAGGCATGTGTCAAGACAACAGGCAAACCGTAGTGACAGTTCTCTAGGTTTACAGGCTGGTTGTGTTAAACTGAGATTGCGTGAGTCTGAATGGGACTGCAGTAGAGTATAGTGGTACTAATTCAGACCCTCTCCCACCATTTCACCCCACTAATCCTGCCTTCAGCCCAGGGAGGGGGGCTTCCTACTGTCCTACTGATGTTACCTCTCTGTCTACTTCTGTTTTAGCCCCTCGAGCGTTGAATGATTTGCGGTGAAATAAGTGTTCCCAATTGTCCTTTTCAGTAAAACTCTTAATGGCAGCTGTACAATAGATGTTTAGGCTAATTTTAGATGTCAGTTTGCTTTTGAATGGAAACCAACTCAATCATTGTCTGTTATTGTTTGGGTTTGTCTTGCTATCCCTTACCATCTCTTAGACAGTCCTGTTGTAGCTGGATCAGTCCTATAGAGTGTGTTATTGTTCTTTTGAGGAGGTTCTGGGCTTTAATATGTCTTTCTCAGTCTAGTAGTCAACTCACGTAAGTCCCGTACGCCAAGTGAGTACAATCTACATCTGGGATGTGATGTAACTACAGTCGTGTTCTCTCTCTCACTCCCACTCTCACTCACACGAAGCACATGGGACATTATCATTGCACGTGTGTGTGTTTATGTGTGTGACGGCCGTTAATCCAGGTGGAGGGAAATCATTCCCCCATCTGGCCCATGTGTCACAGAGTGTGAGGAGAATCCTCCTGGAAAACCTGGTGTGTATGTTTCTCACAGAACACAAATCTCACTTCACTCCTCCCACGGTCAGCGACACTGGATGGGGTTTCAACACCTACTGCTTACAGTACAGTCAGTACTATGCGTCCCCTATTAAACACCATCTCTGAGAGGGTATTACTGTACACTATACAAGCAGGAAGTCTCAAAGAACCGTGGCTGTGTAATTAAAACCATGAAAAGGTTGTGCACCTGAACTTTGATCTGGTGTTTGGAGAGTGTTTTGAATGTAAACCCAATGTAAGTGTTTGAATACACAGAATGTGTATTGAAAATATAAAAAAAGTACTCTGAAACACCCAAAAGTGGTTCTTTATTCTGAATATTGGTGTTTTTAAGAGCTTTATGAAAACACTTTTTGGGGATTCAGTACATGTAAAAGGCAGCACAAAACACAAAACCAATGTTTCTCATACAATCAACGGTTTAGAAATGCAAATGGTTTATAGGCTAAATATTGATTTATGATCAGGGCCTATGGAGAATATTTTTTTATGGAATTCCAGCTTTATTTTTCAATGCTTTATTTAGACAGATTAGAAACAGGAGGGGCAGTAAAATGGTACATTTCGGTGGAATTTCACCCACTCAACCACACAGCCACTCAACCACACAGCCACACCTCAAGAAATAATTCTGGGGTGAATTGACATGGACAAAAAAAAAACAATAACAAATACTTATTTGTATTATTATTATTATTATTATTATTCTATATTATTTTTTTATTAAAACAACAACTCCCATCAGTGGGTGCTATGGTCAGTGGGTGTGCTCGCCCTCACCCGCCCCCACACGCCAGTAGGGTGAAGCCCCCTCCACCGGCCCAAAGGGCTTTTCCAAGGGCGCTAAAGACCAAGTCCCGCCCGACGCTCTGGCGGGCATGGAAACCAGCGCACCCATAACCAACATATACTGAATAAAAATAAATGCAAGTCGTGCAGAGGCCGTGCTCTAGTGCTAACTCACTTAGACACTGTCCCCACCGAAGACTGAGGTTCAACTCCCCGCTCCAACCCTTCAATCTGTTTCTACCACCTATCTGTATCCCCTCTGTCATTTCACAACTCTCCATAAAGTGTCAAAATACCCCCAAGTCATTTCAATTATTTCTTATTTTCATTTAACCAAAAGAATGTAACAATAAATACAACTTCATATGTTTCTTGAAATGTAATTATCTTTCATGAGGATAACCAAAGAGAGAGAAGTCTTTGGTTTGAACCACTTTCTTGTCACGTGGTTCTTTCACACACCGTCGTATCTCCTGAAGAAAGAAATGTGTTTTCCTCTGTAAATATAATGCTTGTTGTACCATGAGGTGTAGTAGATCGGGATGAACAGATATCAAAATCATCAGGCAAAATGACGTTCAATAAGGACAGCACCCATTCCCACAATGGAAGACACAGAAGTGCAGAATCCTCAATTCTTGCTGTTTAACCGCCAGTTATTGCTGGTGGTTTGATCACTCTGCTTGACAATGCCTGCCAAAACAGTATAAAAAGGTCAATTGATCAAATAGGTAAAACAATGTTAAATTTTAAGACAATTCCGACAAAGTGATCTAATTCTGCACTAGACAGGATTCAAAACATTATAATAGTGTTTAGAAGCTTTAGAGAGAGAACCATGTAAGGACCAAACACCTTACATAACATTGTGTGTGGCCTTATGCACAGCTACTATGTGCATGATCAGTTGTCAGGGAAACCACAGGGCTCGAGAGACAGTATGTCATGTGATAGATAGTAAGAGTGCTGTTTGTTTCTTTCCTCCACAGATTCCTCATGGTCCTAGTGTGCCTCATCTTCAGTGTCCTGTCCACCATAGAGCACTACGCCGATTTCGCCAGCGGAACTCTCTTCTGGATGGTGAGTGGACTTGTGATGGATTTCCTCTCTTTCGTTTTTTTGTTGTTGTTGTTGTATTGCAATACCATCCACATCCACATGATGGGAGTAGGACATCTTGGGTGGGAAGCAGACAAACCGCCATCTTAAATTCAACAGTTCAACAGTATGTTAAAAGTAGTGAACCTCAAATGAAATGGAAAGGATATATAAAGGCACATGAAACTCTATGTCTATTAGTCGTCGGCTTCAGAACTTATTGCTGGGGGGGATTTGGTTCTAGATGTAGATGTAGATTCTATCGGCCACTCTCAGTACTACTCACGCAGGTAGACAAATACTGATATGGGTCAGGATAAGGAATTTTCATCACACACACACACACACACACACACACACACACACACACACCTCCCCAGTGTGGGGGGCAATCAGAGGACAGGAGTGTTCTCTAAACTTTTGACCATCATTGCCCTTTTAGAAGATTCACTGGCTGCTGAGTTATTCATTCATTTACACCCTGGAAGAAAAACTCGATTCTCAGCAGCTTGATTAGGACTAAGAATAAGTGAGTGCAAAGCCCAGTGGGTAGGGCACAAGACCGAGCTGGAACATTTTGAGCTAAAGCAGTAGTTACGTTAGACTTAGAGTTTGAGGAACAAAACGTGATTAAAAAATACATTTGTAACTCAAGACATGAGCATTACGAAACCTACAAGACACCGTATTAGAAAAGAAAACAGGCGGCAATGTCCGAAGGATGACATTTGACACTCAACTGTGTAACCCCATTTTATGTGCACCTGCATGTGTGTGTGTGTATGATGTCATTGTGTTTGTGTATGATGCCATTGTGTGTGTGTATGATGTCATTGTGTTTGTGTATGCCATATGTTGTGTGTGCGTGTGTTTGTTTGGAGTTTGTGTCATCATGGTGTGCATTTGTTGTGGAGTGGCTATGCGAGTTCAGGGTTAGCTGACATTCATGAATCAGAGGGTGCTTGTTTTGGGTGGCAGAGAGGACATTAGTCCTCGAGGATATTTGGCTTTCAAGGCGGCTGCCAAAGTAAAGCTAGCCAGGTTCAGCAGGGCACACCGGCATCCATCACGTGTCACACGCTCTAGTCTCTCTTTCCTCTCCTGTTCTCCAGTCTACCCCGGGTCCACTGATGTCACAGCTGTGCGGCACGGTGGGACCACCAAACATCTGATCAGAAATGGGCCTCTACTGTCATAACACAGAGCCCCATTAAGGAGTTCCATATAGCCCAATCCAGCTTCAATCCATCACATTTAAAACCTCTGGATCAGCTCCATCCTAGTTTAGGAGATTGGGGAACACTATATTAAATGAAACTATCAGCTGTTTTCTGCAAACAGGGGCGGCAGGGTAGCCTAGTGGTTAGAGCGTTGGACTAGTAACCGTAAGGTTGCAAGTTCAAATCTCCGAGCTGACAAGGTACAAATCTGACATTCTGCCCCTGAAAAGGCAGTTAACCCACTGTTCCTAGGCCGTCATTGTAAATAAGAATTTGTTCTTAACTGACTTGCCTAGTGAAATAAATTAAAAATTAAATTAAAAACATCTAGTTACCGTTTAATCACACTGAAATCTGGTCAACCCATTTTAGAAATTTGGGGATTTATTGTAATCTTATTTGATTCTCCAAATTCGCCAGTTTGTTTTTATGTAGTAATTCAATTATTTGACCGAGAAGAACTAAAACCAGTTAAACACCTGTCTTTTATTTACACCCAATCTGGTCATCTGTGTTTCACGTTCCTCTTCCACTCTGATTTGGACATACTGTATGTCACGTGTCTTGCTTAGGTTTCTTTAAAATCTCACAACAAGCCTTGGTGACAAACAAATAGACTTATCTCCTAGAGATGCTGGCCACTGGGGAACAGTCTGAACAGGTGTGGGGATAATAGCCTTGGCTGGAAGGACACCGACACCTTTAGACACAAATACCCACAAATATACTGAACAATTTTTTTTTAAACGCAACGTGTAAAGTTGGTTCCATGTTTCATGAGCTGAAACAAAAGATCCCAGAAATGTTCCATATGCACAAAAAGCGTATTTCTAGCATCTTTGTTAGTGAGCATTTCTCCCACAGGGAGATGTATGCTACATCTACACAGCAGTGCTATTTGTTCTTGTTACATCAATCCACTGCACAGTATAATTTATGAGGAAAGGAAGGGCACCATCGCAGCAGTGGTAGTCAGTGAAAATATCTATAGGGTGAGTGACAGTCAAGGGATTGTTTTTGTGACTATGGAGCTCTGTTGTTGCAGCAGGGCCTTGGAATTAGGTTTCGTAAGGGGGGGGGGGGGGACTGGTAGGGAAGCCAGTTTAAGCAAGCAATGGGACTGCCACCCACACTGGGACGGCTATTGCTGAGCGTTAGGTGGCACAATATTATGGAGAAATGGTGCGAATTAAAAAGATTTTGGTTCACTCGGACTTATCAAGTCGTGTCACACCTACACAAAATGACACGCATTCAAACCTCTAAGATACGTGCTCGCGCACACGCTCACGCGCATGGACGCTCGCACACACACTCAAATGTTGTTTTGCTCCCGGAGGACCATGAATGGTTCATATTGAAGGGGGAATTTGGACTACACTGCAGTGACTACTGCAGCCTCTCTCTAGTGGGGCTGGGGGATATATGGTTACTTTAATAATGCTGGATCAACCACCGGCTGTTTTGTTTTAATCAGATCCCAGAGTTCTGTTTTCCTTCCAATCAGGTTCTCTAGTGCTTCTGACCAATGTCTTTTAACCACCCAACAGATGTGTAAAGGGCTCCCAACACAACCCAGCTCATTAGGATCCATCCCACCTGCACATCCTGCTGAGGCGCTGTCACAGCATTGACGCTCAAATCAGCGAGCCTTTGACCCTGGCTCAATATGCTCTGTCATCAGAGATGCTATCAAACCTTTCTCTGGGTGGGCCTGTGTGAATGGCTCCCTCACCACCAGACCACCTCGGTCTCTCTCTGTCAGCACACCCTGTCCCGCCAAGCTCTTATCACGCCTGAGATCTCAGTGCATTGCTTGGCACTGGACATAGAAAAACACTCATATCCCTCTCATATGCCGTAGTATGAAATAGTAAATAGACAGTTAGTCGTAGTAAATTGCGATAGTAAAATGCAGTCGTCTTAATGGACTAGTTTTAAATGCTTTGTGTCTTCCCCAGCCCTGTTTTCCTGACTGTTGTCTATACCTGCTTGTGTTCTGGTCCACAGGAGATTGTCCTGGTGCTGTTCTTTGGGACAGAGTACGTGGTGCGGCTCTGGTCCGCCGGCTGCAGGAGCAAATATGTGGGGATCAAGGGACGACTCCGCTTCATCAGGAAACCCATATCTATCATTGGTGCACCTGGCTTCTACTTTATTGAATCGCACACAACTGTGCCACATGCAATCAGACAGACACTGTTGTTACATGGTTTTACCCCCCTTCGTCTAGTACTATTTCTACTGTTACTACTTGTGTTTTTCAATGGCAATTTAAACATTTGAAGATTATGAGCTAAATGTTAATGTGTTGAGGTGCACAGAATGCATTACAGATGGTGTCTGTTTCCTTTGTCACCCCCCCCCCCCCCCATCACAGATCTGATAGTGGTTATTGCCTCAGCCATAGTGCTGAGTGTAGGTTCCAATGGCCAGGTGTTTGCCACATCTGCTATCAGGTAACTGTGTATGTTACAAATAACAGTATAATAACTGTGTCATATCTTGTGCTGTAACTGTGTTGTCGTTGCTTAGTAAAACGGGCGGAAGAGAGTAGAGGTGGCTCTCTCATTGGTGTAGGCTAAGGTTTGATTGACATCGGTTGCCTTTTTGTCTCTGTGGTTACAGGGGGATTCGCTTCCTCCAGATTCTACGCATGCTGCACGTGGATCGTCAAGGAGGAACATGGAGGCTTCTGGGATCTGTAGTCTTCCTCCATCGACAGGTGGAGATCCCTTTACATACCTTGGGGTCATTTCATCTCATAATTATGTGCAGTATGTGCTCACATGAAGTTAAATATCGCAAGGTCGTCTGGAGCATACTGCTGTTTTAAGTAGAGCGACTTGAACGACCTTGATCCTACTTGATCTACTTTTTTTTTTCAACCTTGAGTAGGCTTCTTATAAATCCTCAGTCAATCGAACTGATGAAAATGAAAATGCAAGGTAAATGAGATGCCTTAAGATGAGGTTAGTCATGGCTTTGAAAATGAAAAACAAGGAGTGTTGGACATTTCTTAACCAAATAAGGACACACCCTGTGGTCAGATGATGGGTGCACATTGCTGCCATTTCTTCCAGAGGATTAGTGCACTTGGTCTGTTTGAGTTGCCCTTCCTCCTGCCTCTTGCCTAGCCTGTCTGGTTATGGGTAGACATCTATCCATGTTTTTCATGCTACATTACCACCAGTGATTACCACAGAGTCCGGTGCGCAATCACAGATTCCTCTGATACTCTCACTGAGACCCGCAAGGCTTTATAAGGAGAGAGAGGTAGAGAGTCAGGCTCAACAGCTCGTGTTTATTCTTTTCTTTATTATTCTTGAACTGGAAGATGTAGGTTATTTCTCTGTGATGTGCAATGGGTCTACCGGTCATCTTTTGGGGTTTAGTTTTAGGGTTACATCAATAGTCAAAGGGAGCTGACGTCTTCTCTCTGTGTGAAATGATAGAGAGATATAGTGCATTGGAAACTATTCAGACCCCTTGACCCTTTTCCACATTTTGTTACGTTACAGCCTTGTTCTAAAATTGATTCAATTGTTTATTTTTGCGAATGTATAATATGTCACATTTACAGAAGTATTCAGAACCTTTACTCAGTACTTTCAAAAAAAATGTTTAAAGGGGTGGATCAGCTTAATATTGCGGAAAGAATATTGGTTCCATCAATGTAATTGTCTGCATCATTTCCAATCCCCCATATTTTTGGGGGGTAAAAATATATATCCATACACGCATGCATACATATACACATATACACATACACATACCTATATAGACATACATACACTTTTTTAAAGAATATAGCTTTATTATTATTCCCCACAAACCCTTCCGCCGATCCCCCAATTGGAGTAAACTAATAAACACTTTGGCTTTTACCTTCAATCCATACATCTTATACACACTCTACAGACACAGTCTACTTTACAATAGTTATATTTTGTTTGTTTTTAGTCCTTCCTCTAAATCTGATGTCCATCCAGTTCTATTTGTAACTGTGCTATTTCACAAAAGTTCTGAACCTATACACATTTTACAGACCCCGTATGTTCTACATGTTTTATCTTGCTATTTACTCAGTACTTTGTTGAAGCACCTTTGGCTGAGATTACAGCCTTGAGTCTTCTTGGGTATGACGCTACAATCTTGGCACACACATTTGTATTTGGGGAGTTTCTCCCATTCTTCTCTGCAGATCCTCTCAAGCTCTGCCAGGTTGGATGGGGAGCATCGCTGCACAGCTATTTTCAGGTCTCTCCAGAGATGTTTGATCGGGTTCAAGTCCAGGCTCTGGCTGGGCCACTCAAGGACATTCAGAGACTTGTCCTGAAGCCACTCCTGCGTTGTCTTGGCTGTGTGCTTTGGATCGTTGTCCTGTTGGAAGGTCAACCTTCACCCCAGTCTGAGGGCCTGAGCGCTCTGGAGCAGGTTCTCATCAAGGATCTCTCTGTACTTTTCACCGTTGCTGCCACCACCATGCTTCACCATAGGGATGGTGCCAGGTTTCCTCCAGATGTGATGTGATGCTTGGCAAAGAGTTCAATATTGGTTTCATCAGACTAGAGCATCTTGTTTCGCATGGTCTGAGAGTCCTTTAGGTGTCTTTTGGCAAACTCCAAGCGGGCTGTCATGTGGCTTTTACTGAGGAGTGGCTTCCTTCTAGCCACTCTACCATAAAGGCTTGATTGGTGGAGTGCTTCCTTCTGGAAGGTTCTCCCATCTCCACAGAGGAACTCTGTCAGACTGACCATCGGGTTCTTGGTCACCTCCCTGACCAAGGCCCTTCTCCCCCGATTGCTCAGTTTGGCCGGTCAGCCAGTTCTAGGAAGAGTCTTGGTGGTTCCATTTAAGAATGATGGAGGCCACTGTGTTCTTGGGGACCTTCAATGTGGCAGACATTTTGTGGTACCCTTCCCCAGATCTGTGCCACTACACAATCCTGTCTCTGAGCTCTACGGACAATTCCTTCGAACTCATGGCTTGGTTTTTGCTCTGACTTGCACTGTCAACTGTGGGACTGTGTATAGACAGGTGTATTCCATTCCAAGTCATGTCCAATCAATTGAATTTACCACAGGTGTACTCCAATCAAGTTGTAGAAACATCTCAAGGATGATCAATTGAAGCAGGATGCACCTGAGCTCAATTTTGAGTCTCATAGCAAATGGTCTGAATACTTATGTAAATAAGGTATTTCTATTTTTGTTTTTAAATCATTTGCAAAAATATCTAAAAACCTGTTTTCGCTTTGTCATTATGGGGTATTGTGTGTAGATTGATGAGGAACATTTTTTATTTAGTCAATTTTAGAATAAAGCTGTAACGTAACAAAATGTGGAAAAAGTCAAGGGGTCTGTATACTTTCCGAATCCACTGTATATGCCTCCTCTTTCTATGTTAAATCATTGCATGCTGTAGCCTTAATCAAATGATGTGTTATAATGATATATGTTCCGGATGCATTTAATTTTAGTTCGATTCATACCTGCAAAATGTACAAATAATGTCAAGAAATGCATTTAACATCAACACATTATCTACACATTACAACTGACATACTACACTCAGTGTGTATTTCCTCTGTTGTAGGAGCTGATCACCACGCTGTACATCGGCTTCCTGGGTCTGATCTTCTCCTCCTACTTTGTGTACCTGGCGGAGAAGGATGCTGTGGACGAGGAGGGCAAGACTGGCTTCTCCACCTATGCTGATGCCCTGTGGTGGGGCGTGGTAAGGCAGAGTAATAGCACTGCATATGCCATATAGCAGACACGTAAAAAATTTCAAGGACACTTTTAGTGAAGTGTGGTGTGTATACATTTGAGCATACAGCAAACAGTCGGAAGTTTACATACACTTAGGTTGGAGTCATTAAAACGGTGTTTTCAACCACTCCACAAATTTCTTATTCACCAACTATAGTTTTGGCAAGTCGGTTAGGACATCTACTTTGTGCATGACACAAGTAATTCTTCCAACAATGGTTTACAGACAGATTATTTCACTTATAATTCACTGCATCACAATTCCAGTGGGTCAGAAGTTTAATACACTAAGTTGACTGTGCCTTTAAACAGCTTGGAAAATTCCAGAAAATTATGCCATGGCTTCTGACAGGCTAATTGCCATCATTTGAGTCAATTGGAGGTGTACCTGTGGATGTATTTCAAGGCTTACCTTCAAACTTAGTGCATCTTTGCTTGACATCATGAGAAAATCAAAAGAAATCAGCCAAGACCTCAGAAAAATAATTGTAGACCTCCACAAGGTTCATCCTTGGGAGCAATTTCCAAATGCCTGAAGGTACCACATCCATCTTTACAAACAAAAGTATAAACACCATGGGACCACGCAGCCATCATACAGCTCAGGAAGGAGACGCGTTCTGTCTCCTAGAGATTAACGTACTTTGTTGCGAAAAGTAAAAATCAATCCTAGAACAACAGCAAAGGACCTTGTGAAGATGCTGGAGGAAGCAGGTCCAGAAGTATCTATATTCACAGTAAAACGAGTCCTATATCAATATAACCTGAAAGGCCGCTCAGCAAGGAAGAAGCCACTGCTCCAAAACCTCCATAAAAAAGCCAAACTACGATTTGCAACTGCACACGGGGACAAAGACTGTACTTTTTGGAAAAAATGTCCTCTGGTCTGATGAAACAAAAATAGAACAGTTTGGCCATAATGACCATCGTTATGTTTGGAGGAAAAAGGGGGATGCTTGCAAGCCGAAGAACACCATCTCAACCGTGAAGCACGGGGGTGGCAGCATCATGTTGTTGGGGTGCTTTGCTGCAGGACGGACTGGTGCACTTCACAAAATAGATGGCATCACGAGGAAGTAAAATTATGTGGATTTATTGAAGCAACATCTCAAGACAACAATCAAGCCTACAAACCTGACTCCGTTACACCAGCTCTGTCAGGAGGAATGGGCCAAAATTCACCCAACTTATTGTGGGAAGCTTGTGAAAGGCTACGCAAAATGTTTGACCCAAGTTAAACCATTTAAAGGCAATGCTACCAAATACTAATTGAGTGTACAGTATGTAAACCTCTGATGTGATGAAATAAATAAAATCTGAAATAAATCATTATCTCTACTATTATTCTGACATTTCACATTCTTAAAATAAAGTGGTGATCCTAACTGACCTAAGACAGGGAATTCTTCCTAGGAGTAAATGTCAGGAACTTCCGACTTCAACTGTATGTGACCCCCAACAGGAATCAAACCCACAGCCTCTATCTCCACCTTTTTGTGTTTGTTTTGTGGTGTATCTCTGTCAATGTCCCCCTCTACCTTGAGTGGTTCTGGAATAGCGTGACGACACAAGTTCCTAAGCCAGTTTCTGTCACACAAAGCTATTTCTAGCCCCAAAGTAAGATGTTTTGTTTTGAGGGGAATAGACAAAAGGTGTCAGGAGTTAAGTAGACGATGAATCCAGACATAGTCCTGAAGCTTCAATAACACACAGGGGTTCTTATTGGACATTTTGAAGACGCTGCTCACCCTAGTTGGGACCAAAGATTGAACTACACTCAATGACTATTCATTTTTCCATTTGTGGCTGATGCGTGAAGTAGTTGGTGCAATACTCAGTCTATAAGGAGGCAGCTTATGGTGTTGTGCCCATGCTGTTGTGGCTGTTTCCTTCAGGTTTCCATCTGTGGTGGGTCAAGTTTCCAGTTCAGTTCATTAAACTGTTGAATGTAAGGCTGTGGGTAATGAGAAACCTGCGGTAGTCTTGTGCTAGTGGGATCTATACACCACAAAAGACTGTTTAATTAAGACTGTTTAATTAAAACTGTAATTGCAGGATTACTAGCTGTTTTTTGACGAGAGTTAGAACGGTTCAGATGCCCAATGAAACCAAGAAGACAAGCTGTTTTTTTTGATGAGAGAACGGTTCATGTGCCCAATGAAACCAGGAAGAAAAGCTGTTTTTTTGATGAGAGTTAGAACGGTTCAGGTGCCCAATGAAACCAAGAAGAAAAGCTGTTTTTTTGTGTCTCGCAGCCCACAATGAACAAAACAGCCCAATAGGAGCTTTGCTCTCCTTTGTTTTTCACAGACTGTGAACTTGAGACTTGTGATATGCCGTGCCAATAGCGTTGGTCACTCAACTCTGGTTTGTGTGTGTGTGTGTGTGTTTTTCCCAACGTATTCCCTGTCAGCATGTTGTCAATTGTGGGATGTGCAGGGCACAGCTGTAGTACGGGCCCAGAGCCCACGGGCCAATGGCATGATTCATATTCCCAGTCTCTTCTCTCATCCGCCTCTCACACCCAGTCCATCCAAGCAGACGGAGTTTGTTCAAGGAAGGGTGTTTGATCTGGAGCTTCACCACCACTCTGCTCAACCTCTGAGAAAACATATTTGGAGAGAGAGAGAAAAGTGATTGATTTCAGGAAGGATAGAGAAAGCATAGGATGGCCTGCGTGGTGTGGCAATGAAACATACTTACACATAGAGAGGGAGAAATAGACCTTGCCCCAGTGAGAACTCAAGATGGTCTGTTTGACCTGTGTGAAGGCATGTAGAGGCTTCGCCACACACCTGGATTGCAGCGCTTACACCAGGGCCCAGTTATTCAAAAGTTACATGTGACATGCATAAAGTTACATGCATAGAAATACAATGAATAGAACGGTCGAATCATTGACTTGAATAGGGACTTCCGTTCTCTTCATTCTATTTCTATGATACATACATCCAGAAAGATAAATTTTGAAAAACTGTGCCCTGGGTTTTGAATGCGGGGGTGATGTTGAGGGGACTATTCCACACTAATGTCAGGCCTATTGTTTGGTCATACAATTTGTAGATGAGGATTAACCACCCCCTCTCTCCCTCCCTCCTTCTCGGCTTCTTCCTCTTTACTCCCAAAGCCTTTTAAGTATCTCACCTTACATCACCCTCTTTGTGTCACCACACAGCACATGGTCACACGGCGCCCCAAAGACACTCCACTGTAAAGCCAAGTGCTTCTCTCAATGTGTCACAATTGGCTCAGCTTTCAGAGTGATTGTACATGCAAATGCAGGGGGGATTTGTTTTCCTCTCCCGCTCTGCGGAATTCCTCCCTTCACCGTGGATTAGTCCCAGTCAGAATCGTATTCCTATTGAGTGAAGTTCAACTGTTGAATAGTGACAGATATGGAGCGGGGCCAATACGTCTGATGAACTTTCTCTTCGTGGCCCTTGTTGTTATCGCCAAGCTGAAGGAGCTGTGAAAGCACTGTGTTCAATGACCTCATTACAACCCAGGAGCTCATTATTAGAAACGCGTTAAAAACTATTTTAACTTCTTTAGTTGACAGTTAAATGGATATGTAAATGTTATAAATATATACTAGGAAATTATCATGTGAATAAAAATAAAGTCTGTGTGTGGAAACATTGCCTTGTTTTCCCTAACGTAGAGTATCATCCCATCTTTACTGTCTTTGTTCCCAGGTGACGGTGACCACCATTGGCTATGGGGACAAGGTTCCTCAGACGTGGATAGGGAAGGCCATCGCCTCCTGCTTCAGCGTCTTCGCCATCTCCTTCTTCGCTCTTCCTGCAGTAATTACCCCTCCTCCTCTACCTCCTCAACAACCTAAATAGCATTATGTGTACATAATACACAATATTGTCTTCCATCAATACTGTGTTGTCTGTTGCCTCAGTGTGCAGCTCCAGGTCCTTTTCACAGTGTTGTGATGTCTCTCTCTCTCTCTCTCGCTCTCACTCTCGCTCTCTCGCTCTCTCTTTTTTGTTGTTTTATCTCCCCAGGGTATACTGGGCTCGGGCTTTGCTCTGAAGGTACAGCAGAAACAGAGACAGAAACATTTCAACAGACAGATCCCGGCTGCAGCCTCACTAATCCAGGTACTGCCTGACTGAGACACAGACAGACAGACACCCACCAGTCAATCACTCACTCTGTCCTGTCTGGGATCTTAACAGCCGTGTATAGGAGAGAACATGTATAGTAAAGAGTGTATACTTAGAGCTTAAACAGAGTAATGGCATATGGGACGTACTGTAGACCATTGAACCTCTCTACACTCTTAGAAAAAAAGGGTGCTATCTAGACACCAACAAGGGTTCTTCGGCTGTGTCCATATTATAACCCTTTGAAGAACCCTTGTTGGTTCCTGGTAGAACCATTTTGGTTCCAATTACAATTGTTTTGGGTTCCATTGGGAACCCTTTCCACAGAGGGTTCTACATGGAACCCAAAATTATTCTACTTGGTACCAAAAATGGTTCTCCTATGGGGACAGCTTTTTTCTAAGAGTGTAGGAGCTGGGCTGGGCTGGTCTGGTTCTGATGCAAATCATCTTTGATTTAGTGCACTCATGTAGCAACTCCAGGCTAGCAGGTCAGACAGGTTGAATTAACTTCTTATGGCTGCAGTATTGAGTAGCTTGGATGAAAGGTGCCCAGAGTAAACTGCCTGCTCCTCAGTCCCAGTTGCTAATATATGCATTGTATTACTAGTATTGGGTAGAAAACTCTTTGACGTTTCTAAAACTGTTTGAATGATGTCTGTGAGTATAACAGAACTCATATGACAGGCAAAAACCTGAGAAGAAATCCAAACAGGAAGTGGGAAATCTGAGGTTGGTCGATTTTCAACCCAACCCCTATTGAATACACAGTGGGATATTGGTTATGTTGCACTTCCTAAGGCTTCCACTAGATCTCAACCGTCTTTAGAAACTTGTTTGAGGATTCTACTGTGAAGTGGGACCAAATGAGAGAGGAATGAGTCAGAGGTCTGCCAGCAGTCACGCGCTGATCACACGCATTTCACATGAGAGGTAGCTGCGTTCCTTTGCTTTTCTGAAGACAAAGGAATTCTCTGGTTGGAATATTATTGAAGTTTTATGTTAAAAACATCCTAAAGATTGACCATACATCGTTTGACATGTTTCTACGGACAGTAACGGAACTTTTTGACATTTCGTCTGCAACTAGGGAACGCGCTTTATGACTTTGGATTTGTTTACCAAACGTTATAACAAAAGTAGCTCTTTGGACATAAATGATGGACATTATCGAACAAATCAAACATTTAATGTGGAACTGGGATTCCTGGGAGTGCATTCTGATGAAGATCATCAAAGGTAAGTGAATATTTCTAATGTTATTTCTGATTTCTGTTGACTCCAACATGGCGGATATCTCTTGCTTTTTCCGTAAAGCTTTTTTGAAATATGACACGCTAGCGTCCCACCTGGCCAACATCGAGTGAGATTGCAGAGCGCCAAATTCAAATACAGAAATACTCATTATAAAAATTCAGTAAAGATACAACTATTTTACATTGGTTTAAAGATTAACTTCTTGTGAATCCAACCATGGTGTCAGATTTCAAAAATGCTTTACGGCGAAAGCGTACCTTACAATTATTTGAGAACATAGCCCAGCAGACAAATCATTACAAACATTAACCCGCCAAGTAGAAGAGTTACACAAGTCAGAAATAGAGTTAAAATTCATCCCTTACCTTTGATGATTTTCATATGGTGGCACTAAGAAGACATTCATTTATTCAATAAATGTTCCTTTTGTTCGATAAAGTCTTTCTTTATATCCAAAAACCGCTTTGTTTGCGCATTTTCTTCAATAATCTACAGGCTCAAACACAGTCACAACAGGCATACAAAAAATCAAAATGGTATCTGTAAAGTTCATAGAAACATCAAACGATGTTTATATTCAATCCTCAGGTTGTTTTTAGCCTAAATAATCTATAATATTTCAACCAGACAATAACGTCGTCAATATAAAAGGTAAACAAGAAAGGCACTCTCTCTGGTCGCACGCATGAAAAAGCTTTGTGACACGGCAGGGTCCACTCATTCAGACTGCTCTTACTCCCTCATTTTTCAGAATACAAGCCTGAAACAATTTCTAAAGACTGTTGACATCTAGTGGAAGGCATAGGAACTGCAATTTGAGTCCAAAGTCAATGGATACTGTAATGGCATTGAATAAAAAACTACTGGGGGAAAAATCCTACTTCCTGAATGGATTTTTCTCAGGTTTTCGCCTGCCAAATCAGTTCTGTTATACTCACAAACATTATTGTAGCAGTTTTGGAAACTGTAGAGTGTGTTCTATCCAAATCTACTAATTATATGCATATCCTATCCTCTCGGCCTGAGTAGAAAGCTGTTTAATTTGAGCATGCTTTTCATCCAAAATTCCAAATACTGCCGCCTACCCTAGAGAAGTTAAGGAGAAGTGTATCTATATTTCCATGTCGAACAATTGTATTTTCATTGACATTTATAATGAGTATTTCTCTAAAATGATGTGGCTCTCTGCAATATCGGTCTAGAAGAAAAAGAAACGCACACCTATAAAGACGAGGTGCTGGCTAGCGGAGTAGAAACTTGAAAATAAAAATAAAAGAGAGCCGCACACTCTTGGAGCTCAGATGCAAAAATGTAATACCAACGTTTCGACAGCCAAGCTGTCTTCATCAGGGTATAATCACAAACACTGCGGGATGACTCGTTTATATAGTGTCAAAGGACACAGGTGTCTGTAATCATGGCCAGGAGTGGCCTAATATCATTGGTTAATAATCAAATATTAAAATGTCATACAAAGAACAGCATACAAACAAATGGATAGCATACGATCATAGATTAATTTGACTATACAAGTTTACACACAATTACAATGGCAAAATCACAATAATCACAAGAATGGCTTCAGATCAAAGTCTACGTTGAGACCGAAGGGCGCAAGGGTCTTTAAATTAAAGATCCAGGCAGCCTCTCGTTTTAACAATCAGCTCTCTGCAATATCACCGGATGTTTTTGGAACGAGTGAACATAACGCGCCAATGTATACTGAGATTTTTTTATATAAATATTTAATTTTATTTATTATGCAACTTTATCGAACAAAACATTGTGTAGCATGAAGTCCTATGAGTGTCATCTGAAGAAGATCATCAAAGGTTAGTGATTAATTTTATCTCTATTTGTGCTTTTTGTGACTCCTCTCTTTGGCTGGAAAAATGGCTGTGTTTCTCTGTGGCTTGGCTCTGACCTAACATAATCGTTTGTCGTCCTTTCGATGTAAAGCCTATTTCAAATCGGACAATTTGGTGGGATTAACAACAAGATTACCTTTAAAATGGTATAAAATACATGTATGTTTAAGGAATTTGAATTATGAGATTTCTGTTGTTTGAATTTGGCGCTCTGCACTTTCACTGGCTGTTGTCATATCAATCCCGTTAACGGGATTGCAGCCCTAAGAAGTTTTAAAACATGTCCAAGACCACAAAATCTCCCAAATTCGATCCTTTACAGAACGCATTTGTTCCCTCCAGATCTTGCCAATGTAAGCTTCAAAAAGCGTTCTACTACAATTAGAGGAGTAGCAGTGTTTGTAGTCTGCATATTCCTGCCATGTCCTGGAAAAGGTGAGCGGTTCTGTCCCGTTCTCTCCCAGACAGAGACGACAGGCAAATAGCACCCGGTTTTATTTGCCAGGAGCTGGCCATCCCAAGGATCACATTGACTCTGAACATACACAGAAGCCCACAGCTGCATTTACAAAGAATCCTAATTGTGGTGACATTTAGAAACATAGAGACACTGAATAAACATGATGATGACGAGGATGATGGTGCGGAGCTAAAAAAGGAATGGGATTTTTCACCAAGTAATGCCAGGCTGAGGTTGTGAAACAGAGAAGAGTTGTCTCTGTCAGAGCACGGTGTTGTACTGACAGACTGTAAGCTGTTCGCCACTTACTGGTTGAGGTTTGGAATGGTCTGATTCCAGATATGTGCCTAAGGCCAACTTCTACCTAGCGCTGAGAAAATGTCCAGGTGATCAGCTCACCCGCTGGGTTTACCCTGGTCAATGATGTGATTCAAACATTTATCACGCTGGTTCACTGTTTGTCTCCATCCTCCCTCAGGCGCTGTGGCGGTGCTATGTAGCAGAGAAACCAGAAGGCTGTCCTGCCACCTGGAAAATGTACGTCCTCACCGGAGACTACATCCCTACCATGAATTCTGAAAACGACAGCCCAAACCTCAGAAACAAGGTAAAAACTGCATTACTTCTTCAGTTATTAAAGAGAAAAATACAGTAGGTGTATACACACATTATGTACCATTAACCCTGTTCAAAGAAAAGCAACAGTTTGCCTCTGCATTCCACTGATGCACTCTAGCTGCTTCGTCAATCAACAGCTAATATATTGGATCAACCCGTCGCTCGGAGCACATGCATCCCATCTCAATTTCCAGAGATGACAGAAAGAGAGCTGCCCTAAAAGCTGTTTAGTGGGGATATGAGCCATCTATCTGGCTGAAAGACCTAGTATTATCCCCTTCGACAATGTGATTTTTAACTTAACTACATTAGCTGTGTGGTGGTGCTTAGGGCATGGAACTGACTGTGAAAGAACAAGTTAAGCACCCCATCCCACTCCCTTTCCCCAGGCAGCAGCCCCCACCCACACCACATACCCCCTACCCCTCGAGGCCTGAGCCAGTGAGCCACCAGGATGACTCCAGGCCTTTGTCTCCCCACACAAAGACACAGTCAGTTGAGATGATGTCACCGCTGCCTTTCTCATGGGAGTAAACCTTTGTGTTGGTAGAACAACAACAAAAAAATCTTTGTTTAGCATTGAACCCACACATATTAGGGAGAGTGAAGGCTGCTTCCGTCCCTTTCTGTTTCTGTATGTGACTTTTCTCCTTCTCTCTCGCTCTCCTCTATCCCTCTCCCCTCTGTTCCTAATGAGTCATTCAGAATTCAGGCACATTCTGGTATTTGGACAGGACTGTGGGCGAGTCAATGGTAGGAGACTGTGTGTCTGTCACTGAGTAAAAATCATTCCGTTTCTATAAAGCAGTCAGTCTATAAAGCTTGTTCTGGAAGACGGAGTGGAGCACAATGAAGGTCCGGAGGCATTCAGAGACTCAAAGAGCTTTGACCTCCGCTAAACCTGCACAGATTAGAAGACATGGCCTAAGTCACCACGCTATAAGTGCAGGTAGCTTTGACCAACCAATTGAAATGTCAGAAATGTATTATCTGAAGAGGTTTTAAGTGTGCACGAATCATTGCTTACAAAGCAAATACTGGGGCATCAGCATTACGAATGGTTATGCAATGCAGCATCAACGTTTACTGGGCAGCACATGCAATGTCAGCAATAGCAAATGAGGTGATAGTGCTAAAACAACTAAAACAAGTGCAACCAAAAAAAAGAGTTTTGTGTTCCGGACAGTCCCGGTGATGCTCTTCTCGTGTCTCTGTCTTCAGAGCAAGCGCCCCAAGAGGAAACTGAAGATGGTCCGTGACAACGGCTCCCTGACCATCCCTGGAGAGAAGAGGATGTATATTCCTCAGCTCACCTTCGACCACATTGAGGATGAAGACGAGAAGAAAGAGGTCCCCTTGTTTCTGGAAGAACAGCCAGGTAACTGTACAGTACTGGATGGAACAGGTTTCTTTACAGTTGGTCATGTTACAGATGCTCCTAATGTTTGGCTGAAAGTGAAGGTAGATTCTACTGGAAACAGATGTCATTTCAACGTCTAGTTTTGATTCACATTTGGTTGAGTTATCAACTAACATGAATTTGACGTGACATCAACAACAACAAAAATGTCGCAAGGTCACTGGAAGTAAGTTAAAAGTTGGACGGGAAAAAACATGAAATTCCCTTATTTAGCAAATATAATCAGTTTTCCACGTTAATTCAATGTCATCACATAGATTTTTATTGCTGAAATGATGTGGAAACAACATTGATTCCAACAGTTTTTGCCCAGTTGGATACCGCCATAATGGCAGCGGCAATTTTTACATGAATTGCACTATAACAATGAGAAACGGTGCCCACGAACTGTTAGGTCCTACATAAAGCTGTCCCAACAGCAGAAATTCTTTTCAGCACCATGCATTGAATCCTTACCACTGTTCCATCTGAAAATAATTTGTCAGTAGATTGCCGACTTGATGCATGACGATGACTGCTTGTCGAGCTTGCTAGCTAAGCATTTGAAAGTATGATGTTGACATGATCAGTCCAGTCAAAGCTACAGTAGATAACGTGATTTACAAATTGATATGTGACACGCATTAATACCAAAATAACATGCAAAACTGCTAAACGTGTTCTGCCCAACCTGCCTTGAATGACTCGTCGCCACTTGCTTTATCAGTTTTTTTTAAACCAGGTTTACTGTTTATTTGAGCAATATGAGATGGAAGGAAGTTCCATGCAATAAGGGCTCTATAATACTGTACACTTTCTTGAATTTGTTCTGGATTTGGGGACTGTGAAAAGACCCCTGGTGGCATATCTTGTGGGCTAAGTGTGTGTGTCAGTGTTGTGTGTAAGGTGACTATGCAAAAAATGTGGGATTTTCAACACATTCATGTTTCTTATAAAAAGAAGTGATGCAGTCAGTCTCTCCTGAACTCTTAGCCAAGAGAGACTGGCAGCATAGTATTTATACCAGCCCTCTGATTACAGTGAAGAGCAAGATGTGGCGCTTTGTTCTGGGCCAGCTGCAACTTAACTTTCCTTGCAGGCACTCGATCACACAACAGGCCAGTAATCAAGATTAGACAAAACTAAAGCCTGCGTAACTTGCTTTTGGAGTGTGGTGTCAAAAAAGCAGAGCATCTCTTTATTACAGACAGACCTCTCCCCATCTTTACAACCATTGAATCTATATGTTTCGACCATGACAGTTTACAATCTAAGGAAACGCCAAGTAATTTAGTCTCCTCAACTTGTTCAACAGAAACACCATTCATTACCAGATTACGCTTTGTACCAAATACAATGCTCTTAGTTTTAGAGATGTTCAGGACCAGTTTATTAAATAGTAAGTAACAGTGAATGTGTTTAAATGTACAGTGCAGGATGTCATGTGCGTTGGGCACGACACAGTAAAGATTTGAAGAATGCTCTGACTCAGCATGCCTATCGATGGTAAGGTTCTGAGTGGTTGAGTTTGGTGAGTGGTGTGATTCTCTCTCTTCCCCCATAGAGGGAGAGAAGAGGAACGGGGGGGGTGAAGCTGGTACAGGGCTTGACTGTCAGTCAGTCAGAGAGAGGAACAGAGGCCCTGGGATAGAAAGACAGACACAAGATGGCTGCCACGTGGCTGGGTTAGGCTCCAGCACCAACAAGGACAGGCCAGGCCAGATGAAAGTCATTAGAGTCACTGGTGATTAGAGTTTGTGTATACTGTACAAGTGCTTTACTGCTCCACTTGTCCGCATCACTGGCATCAGACACTCGCACTTTGATTGATTTTACCTGAAGAAAATGACAGAAAGTACTTCAAAATAGATGTTGCGGCAAGAGTCAGTCAGAAAGCTAGTGTTTTGTGTTGAATCAATGGTAACATTCCCGCAGATGTTGCATTCAGTTGCTTAGTATTCACCTTACTGATGTTGCTAACTAGACCGTCGCACCATGTAACGGGGGCGGCGGGGGGGGACTTTCTGTGTAAACCCCCGCCAAATGAATCGTCCCCGCCTGGAGGTTAAAAAGTGTGCTTTAGGAGTTTTTCCTGTCAAAGCACATAATCATGAAAGGAGGGAGAGGGATACTAACACAGAACGTAACCAGCAGAGGAAGGAGATATGGGGGAAAATGCTAACTCGTTTGGTGCTTAATTGGAGGGATGTAACGGTAGATAATGAACAGGAACATATGTCTTACTGCCTTTGAACTTTAGAGGGGGTGAAAAGCATATTTGTCAAGTTGCATGTATTTTGAGGCTAGTTAGTGGAGCCAAGGCTTTTGAAAGGCAGTCTGTTGATGTCATAAAGACATTTAAGTAGCCATGGTCACCATACTCTCAACAGCATGTTGTCACGAAGGATAATGTTTAAATTCCAGGCAGCATGGTGTGCTTTCTGCTGATTACAGTGTATAAAAACAGACATCTGCAGATTCTACTGTCTCTGGAGATTGTGGGTGTTTAAAAAGGTTCTTATCCTGCGGAAACAAACTGTTAACAGTTTTCTTGTTGATGCAAAGTGTTGTTGGAACAGCAATGACATTGCACTCGCTTATATTAAGAGTTGGTTGATGCTGAAATCTAAGTTTATCGTATGTTTTCAGACCTCAAAAGTGGTCTAGTGTTGAGATGAGTCGTATCCCTGGGCGGCCTGGGTAGCCTAGTGTTTAGAGCGTTGGACTAGTAACCGAAAGGTTGCAAGATTGAATCCCTGAGCTGACAAGGTAAAGAATCTGTCGTTCTGCCCCTGAACAACAATAACCCACTGTTCCTAGGCCGTCATTGAAAGTAAGAATTTGTTCTTAACTGACTTGCCTAGTTAAATAAAGGTGAAAATAATTGTACAAATCCCATGCCATTGTTTGTGTTGATTTTGATTCTTTATATACAGTATGTCAAATTAAGGCAGTGGTTTTTGATGACATCATTTTGAGAAGTTCTTTCTTTTCCTCCTCAGTCATCACCCGGATGCTCAGACAAACAGGTGAGCCCTCACCTCTCTACACTCAGACACCATCTCCTACTTGACCCCATGACCCCAGTCTTCGTGACGCACTTCAGTTCCAACTCACACCGTTTCAGGCTCAATCCTTTGTCCCTTTAAGAGATCCTCCGTGTTAATCATTAGTTGTTTTTTCCCCACGACATAGATAGTATTTTAATTAGACTGGAGTTTGTCACCAACCGGAGCAAACTGGAAGCCAGCAGAGAGACAGATGCAGGCAGGCCCTGGACTCCCTCCTCTCCTCTCTACCAGCCTAGCCTGGTTGTTTTCTTTTCTGGCTGTCCTGCCAACACCAGTCGGGGTGAGGGCTGGGTCAGGGGCCGGGGGACTCACCGGGGAACAGGGGGGACTGGGAGGGAGGTTGGGGTGATAAGCGGACATTGTGGAGCTCCAGTGGTCAGAATTAAACTGGGCATTGTTTGATTTAGTCAACGTCCGGCTTATCACTCCACTTATCTGTCTGGCCCTCTGGCCCGGCTGCCGTCTGTGAGAATCTCCATTTTCAATAGGGCGCTCTCTTTCCAGGCTGTCACTCTCTCTCCCTCTCTCGTTCTTTGTCTCCCTCTCTGTCACTCTCTCTGTCTCGCTCTTTCTGCCCACCCCCACCATCTCTCGCTCTCTGGCCCCTGCTTGTTTTCATTCTCTGGTGCTCCTAACCCAGTGTGTTTGCTCTGACAGGGCCATATATTAATAAGCCTGCAGTGTTTTTGTAGCAGATAAGCCCGCTCGCGTACCCGGTCCCACTGAATGAGAGAGAAGTGGAGGAGCTGCACAGTACCCCCTGTCCTTAACTTTCACTCTCTCTCTCTCCCTTCCCCTCTCCCCCTTCTCCGTCCCTCACTATATCTCCTTCTGTCTCTATCTGTGTCTCTCTAACTCTCCCCCCTCTCTCTCTGTCTACCGCTCCCGCTCTGTCTCCCTCCCTCTCTCTCTTCTCTATCTCTGCCCCCCCCCCCCGCTCTCGCTCTTCATTCTGTATGAGTGGGTCTAAAGTAACAGTGTAGCCGAAGCTTCCGGGCTGAACAATGTTAAACTGATGGTAAAGGTCCAGAGGGTTCAGTTGTCTTTGCTTTGGTTGGAGTGCTCACCCAGTTCCTGGAACCCCGTTTTCTTCCATTCTTTATGAAACTATGCTGACTGTTGGACTGTAACCACTTCCCTACAAACCTTCACTGTGCAATGGTTTTTAGCTGCACAAACAAACTCTAGAGGTTCGAAAGCGATGTTACCAATCACCATCTTCACAGACTAAAATAACCTCTTCTTGGTGTGATGATACTGTTCAATGACATGCTGTATACTTGATTGACTGGTCACCATATCTTCTTCCACTGTCTTTGTTCCACCTGTTTTTCACACTCCTTTTCCTTCCTTCCTTCCTTCCTTCCTTCCTTCCTTCCTTCCTTCCTTCCTTCCTTCCTTCCTTCCTTCCTTCCTATCTTTCTTTCTTTCTTTCTTGTTGTTCTTCTTGACTCCAGGCGTTCAGCACTCATGATCCTCTTTCAATCTGAGCTGTCCTGCCTCTCCAGGTAGACACTTCCCGAATGGCTATCCTGTACTTTTTCAATTAGCCTATTTTCTTTTTAATTAGTAAATCGGAAGCGGCGTTGAACTGAATCCTTGATTATATCATCAAGACTCTTGTGTTGTCTCCCACAGTTAAGAAAAAACTGGACGGCTCTTCCATGGACATCTCCCGGACGAACAGGTTGTGTGATGACATGGCCTATGTCAGCGAGGACATCCCTTTAACCGTGGTGACAGACACAGCACAGTGAGTACCTAACTACCCCTCCATCCGTCACTCACTACAGTACATCTGCCTGCCGTTCATCAACCCTACAGCCATTGTATTGTACCCATGCTCTTTGTCCTTATTCATTTATTAATCCATACCATAGACACCTCCCTGCCTCTTACACAGGCCCATCCGTAATCTGTACGGTAGAAAGCCTGTTGATAGGCCAAAGAGCCCTCCCTGTCAATGTAGAGCTGCTCTGTTCAACTCACGAGAGGGTTAAATGGCCTCTTGAGTGCTTGAAACCCTGGTTGTTACCATGGTCCTGTTTGTTTGTGACATGTTTGTAAGGTGACTGGTTGGTGAGTTGCTATAGTGCCTTCGAGAGGAGGGGGGTGAATTGTAATTTTTGTCAACGATCTACACACAATACTTTGTAATGTCAAATTGGAAGAAACATTTGTAAAAAAAAAAAATTAGATAAGTATTCAACAACCTGAGTCAATGCATGTCAGAATCACCTTTGGCAGTGATTACAGTTTTTGGGTAAGTCTGTAAGAGCTTTGCATACAGTGCCTTCAGAAAGTATTCATTCCCCTTGACTTTTTCCACATTTTGTTATGTTAAACCCTGAATTCAAAATAGATTGTTCTCACCCATCTACACACAATACCCCATAATGACAAAGTGAAAACATGTTTTTAGAAATGTTGCTAATTTATTGAAAATTAAATAAGGAAATATCTAATTTACATAAGTATTCACATCCCTGAGTGAGTACATCTTAGAATCACCTATGCCAGTGATTTCAGCTGAGTCTTTCTGGGTACGTCTCTAAGAGCTTTGCACACCTGGATTATACACTATTTGCATATTCTTCATTCAATAATTCTTCAAGCTCTGTCAAGTTGGTCGTTGAACATTGCTAGACAGCCATTTTCATGTTTTGCCATAGATTTTCAAGCCGATTTAAGTCAAAACTTTAACTACGCCACTCAGGAACATTCAATGTCATCTTGGTAAGCAAATCCAGTGTATATTTGGCATTGCGTTTAATGCTATTGTCCTGCTGAAGGTACATTTGTCTCCCAGTGTCTGTTGGAAAGCAGGCTGAACCAGGTTTTCCTCTAGAATTTTGCCTGTGCTTAACTCTATTCAATTTCTTTTCATTTAAAAACAATGACCTAGTGGTACTCAGTGATGTGCTGTGTTGGATTTGCCCCAAGCATAACACTTTGTATTCAGGACATAAAGTTAATTTATTTGCCAAATTCTTTGCTGTATTACTTGAGTGCCTTATTTCAAACAGGATACATGTTTTAGAATATTTTCTATTCTGTACAAGCTTCCTTATTTTCACTCTGTCAGTGAAGTTAGTATTGTGGAGTAACTACAATTTTGTTGATCCAGCCTCAGTTTTCTCCCATCATAGCCATTAAACTCTGTAACTGTTTTAAAATCGCCATTGGCCTCATGGTGAAATCCCTGAGCGGTTTCCTTCCTCTCCAGCAACTGAGTTAAGAAGGACGCCTGGATCATTGTAGTGACTGGGTGTATTGATACAACCATCTAAAGTGTAATAAATTCACCATGCTCAAAGGTCTATTCAATGCCTGCTTTTTACCAATCTACCAATAGATGCTCTTTTTTGCGAGGTTTTTATAAACCTCCCTGGTATTTGTGGTTGAAACTGTGTTTGAAATTCACTGCTAGACTGAGGGACCTTACAGATAATTGTATGTGTGGGTTACAGAGATGAGGTAGTCATTTAAAGTGGAACCGACCGCAATTGAACTATTTTGCAGATATGAAACAAACTGAAATCATAATATCAGTCAAAAATATACAATTCACAGTTTGTGCTGCAAAACCAACATTATAAGAGGTGGATGCAGTTCAATGCATTATTCATATAATTCCCCAATACATTTCTTAATAGTCCAAAAAGTATTGCTATCACGTTGTAAATCACAGCTGGCCTGGTACATTATTTGCTGCCTCCATTCGGGATGCACTGTTTCAGTTTCAATTATTCAATATTTTGGACAAAAACGGATTAATGTAACTAAGGCTGGGAATGTCAATACAATCAAACTGGCAAGGGCAATGATCACAAGTCAGTTATAATGTTGCTAATATGCTAGCATATCTATTTATGTAGCAAGCTAAAAACACGGAGCCTAACGTTAGCTAGGTAGTTAGCTGCTAGGAGGATGACATGTCATTGGAGGAGTGGGTGAGTGACTGAGTCTTTCCCTCATATTGTTTTTCGGTGGCTACACAGCTAGAAATGCAGGTGTCACTTGGTTATATAGCAAGAAATGTGAATCGCCTTGCTAGCTAGCTAGCTAGCTAGCTATGATGAACTTGAACAACTTGTTACGGAGTCTAGTTGATAGGTAATCGACTAGCCGGACTGTTCCCCGGACTCCAGTTGTACGGTTTTGTACAATGCACTAACAAGGCTATTGAACCTGACATTGGTGTCTGTCTGTATTCATTTATCCAACATATCATTCCGAAACATGGTATCAGAAGTGGCTCGGAAAACACACGTTTGTTATTTTTGTAGCTAAGTACAGTATATGCGCAGTTACGTTCCATATGCGAACACACGCCGTTTCCTACTCACAACACTGATCAACTCGTTGTTAGCTAGCATCACTACCTACGTCGATGACTGAAGGCAAAGAAATCTCATATTCCATTGCTATGGCAGCTAACATTCCACCACCAAATCCCATGATTCTCACAGGGGACTGGAATACTAATTGGGACAACTTCAGGGATGAATTCGAGGACTATGCGCTGGCGACTGGTCTACATGGGAAACCCAACGAGGTACAAGCTGCAACTCTGATGAGTTTAATGGGCAGCGAATGCAGGCATATCTACCAGCACAATCTCACCCTCACAGCACGACAACAGGGTGATGCAAAGGCTATATTGGATGCATTGGAGAATTACTTCAAACCCGCCAGAAACGTAATTTATGAGCGGTTCGTTTTCGGAAGCTGCAAACAGGAAGAGGGTGAGTCAGTACACAACTTTGTAACCCGTTTGAGAGAGAAATCCGCCACTTGTGAATACGAGGGATTGAAATATGAATTGATTCGTGACAAAATAGTGCTGGGAATTGCAAATGAGGATACATGCCGGCGTCTACTGAGAGAGAGAGAGGCGTAACATTAGTAATTGCCATCGAAATGTGCCGCACTGCTGAAGTCACTGACATGAGAATGAGAGCAATGGAAATCGAAACCCCACGCTCCGACGTTGATACTGTTCACGCTGTTGCTAGGCAGACATTCAGACTAAACCAATCGAGGCAGAGCAATTCACCACGAATGGTGAACACAGAGCGCCCCGTAGCATGTAAATACTGTGGGAATACACACACACGTGGCAAAGCGCACTGCCCTGCCTACGGAAAACAGATATGACGATGTATTCAACATGCCCGTTGAATCTGTGCCTGGGGAGGTACACTTTGAAGTGGATGAGAGCATCACTCCAGTCCAGTGTGCTCCTCGCAATGTGCCCATTGCAAGGAAAGTGGCTGTGAAGGCCCAGCTGGACAAGTACGAGGCCGATGGCCACATGACATCTGTGACTGAACCAACTGACTGGATCAGCAATATGGTCATAGTGAAAAAAACAGAGAAGCTGAGGGTCTGCATCGACCCAAAGCATCTGAACCAAGCACTGAAATGATCCCACTACATCATGCCGACACTAGAGGATGTCCTCTATAAGCTTCCCAAGGCCTGGAGTTTCACCTTGGTGGATGCCCGAGATGCATTCCTTCAATGCAAGCTGGATGAAGAAAGCAGCTTCATGACTACCTTCTGGACCCCAGAAACACTGGCTCAAGCTCCCGTTTGGTGTCTCAGTGGCGCCTGAGATATACCAACGTAAGCAGCACGAGTTACTGGCTGGGCTCAAGGGCAGATCGTAGGCTGTGGTGACACAGACGAAGAAGCAGAACGGGACCACGATGTGAAGCTCCTGGCACTGATGGAGCGCTGCCGATCAGTTAAGCTTCGCCTTGGCCTGAAGAAGCTGCAGTTCAAGGTGAAAGACGTCCACTTCCATGGCCACATTCTCTCGGCAAAAGGCCTGAAGCCGGACCCAGACAAGGTCAGAGCGATCCTCGACATGCCAAACCCGTCTGATGCAAAAGGATTACAGCGTCTCATCGGCTTTGCAAACTATCTTGCAAAGTTCATGCCAGACCTATCAGCAGTCTGTGAGCCTCTGCGCCGGTTGCTGGACAAAGACACACCATGGCACTGGCTACCCAAGCACGAGGCCGCAGTGCAGGAGATGAAATCTCTGGCTTCATCCATGCCAGTGTTGTGCTACTACGACGTCATGAAGCCTGTCACAATCCAGAGCGACTCCAGCCAAAGGGGACTTGGATGCTGCCTTATGCAGGAAGGCCAGCCCGTTGCGTTTGCCTCGAGAGCGCTCACCCCCACCGAACAAAACTATGCACAAATTGAGAAAGAGTGCCTCAGCATCGTCTTCTCCTGCCAGCGATTCCATCACTACTTATATGGGCGAGACCTGGTCACCGATGAAACTGAACACAAACCACTCATTGCCATATTCAGTAAACCTCTCCTCAATGCGCCCAAGAGGCTTCAAAGCATGCTCCTGACTCTGCAAAACTACAGCCTGAAGGTCATCTACAAGCCAGGACCAGAGATGTACATCAGTGACACACTGAGCAGGGCAACAACACAATGTACAGGCAGATGCACTGTCTATCAGCGGCAGGCCATCTGTTCACTACAGCAGGAACAACAAGATGTTCAACAGATCAATCAGGCAGACTACTTAAATGTCACAGATCACCGCCTAGCCCAGATAAGGCAACACACTGACAAGGACGAACACCTACAGTCACTGAAGTCCATGGCTCTCGCAGGTTGGCCGTACCTGAAAGAGGAGACACCTTTCACAGTGAGAGAATACTGGACCTTTCGAGATGAGATCAGCGTGCAAAATGGCGTCTTGTTCAGAGGTCAGAAGGTCATTATTCCCAAAATCACTACGTCCAGAGATGCTTACCCGCATACACTCCAGTCACGTTGGAGGTGACACATGCTACCGCCAGGCTCGTGAAACATTATACTGGCCAAACATGCATGCAGAAATTAAAGACTTTGTCAGCAACTGTACCACATGCAACGAGTACGCTCATGAACAGAAAAAGGAAACCATGATGTCACACGAACTGCCCACAAGGGCCTGGACATATTCAACCACAGACAAAAGGACTATCTTCTAATTGTTGATCACTACTCTGACTTTTGGGGATTGAACTGCTCCCTGACTTGTCTGCAGAGACGGTCATAAAGCGCTGCAAGGCGCAGTTTGCAAGGCAAGGTCAGCCTGACAAGGTAATCACGGACAATGGCCCACAATTCACTGCACAGTTTAAGTGTTTCGCCTCAGAATAGGAGTTTGACCACGTGACCTCCTCTCCAAGACACCCAAAAGCAAATGGCAAGGCAGAATCAGCTGTCAAGATTGCAAAAAACCTGTTAAGCAGGGCCTTGCGCGACAGCAACGACCCATGGAAAGTGATCTTACAGTGGAGGAACACACCCACCGAAAACATGGACAGCAGCCCAGCACAACACCTTCTGTCCAGACGTCTGAAGACTACCATCCCCGTAGCTAACAAGCTACTTGAGCCCTGCGTCATGGTTGGCATCACGGACAAACTGCGTCACAGAAAGCAGCTCGCTAAGTGCATCTACGACCGGACTGCTCGAGACCTACCAGAGCTGGAGGTGGCTGAAACGATAAGGATGAAACCGCTGCCGGGAGGCCACACAGGACTTTGGAGGCTGGGCACATGCCTACAGAGAGTTGCACCACGTTCTTACCTGGTGGATGTTGGTGGCTCCCTCTATCGTCGCAATCGGGTGGATCTGCGCCTAGCAGAGTAGACAAACCAGAACACGCCATACACTCACCTAGATGAGCTGGATCATAGTCCAGGCCTAAGGGTAAGGGGCGCAGAATTGAGACATGGGCCAACTGAAGGTGAGGCTTCTACCCCACCAAGCTCTCCAGCTCGTGCCCCTAATCCTACCCCTGTCAGAGCCAATACTTACTCACGGGTGGGTCGGCTGTGCAAGCCACCGGACAGGCTTACTCTGTAAGCAAGGGACTGTTAACTTGCCCTTGGTTAATTAAAATATTTTTTAATTCCCCGGACTCCAGTTGTACGGTTTTGTACAATGCACTAACAAGGCTATTGAACCTGACATTGGTGTCTGTCTGTATTCATTTATCCAACATATCATACCGAAACACAACTCTTATCCAGTTAGCATATCTCTTGTGTATGCAAATTCACTCTGGCTATCTACTCCGATTTCAGAGCGCAGGATAACTGATAAATTTATGAACGCGCAAGCTAGCCAACTTTAGCCAGTTAGCTAAATTGTGTGTGCTTGTTTGGGACAAGTATGCGTTGCCAGGCAAGCTGCAGGAGGATGAGCAGGCTGCTTACTATTCCCCATCGTTTATCAGTGCAATTTTGACAGCCATCGAGCTGAAACATTTTGAGAGGGTTTATCTAATTTTCCTTCGTTAGATTTTAGCTCATCTTGCTCTGGCTAGCATTAGCTGTTGATCTTCTTGATGTGCATATAGTGAAATATAGCCTACCTTTTATGGGTGTTTAATCAATAGGACTGTAAAGTTCTCAAATGTAAGAAGTCTCCTGTCGTCTTTACATATTTGCAGAAATCTATTTAGGTGGCTTTTGCCGAATGCGTTCTAATGATCTAAAGTCGCGCTGTTGTAACTAACTGCCTGTAAACACACAGTCCAGTTCAAGGTGACTGATGGCAGGCCCGTGTGGCATATGGCTTGTTTGTATGTGGGCCGACTGTAGCTCTGAATGTCTATAGCGCACTAGTCTGTGTAGACTCTGGTCCTGGATGAGACAGATGTTTTTTATTAGGTTTTATTTATTGATTGTCGAAACGCACGGCCGCTTTCCCATTACATATTCTTCCTGGGGTGTATATGAACAGATTTAAATACGATTTCATGTTGCTAAAATGCTGTCAGTTCCACTTTAAAAATCATAAAGACACTATTATTGCACACAGAATGATTCCATGCAAAGTGTTATGTGACTTGTTAAGCCAATTTTACTCCTGAACTTATTTAGCCTTGACATAACAAAAGGGTTGAATACTTAATAACTCAAGACATTTCCTCTTCAAAATTGTAATAAACGAAAAACTTAATTCCACTTTGACATTGTGGGGTATTGTGTGTAGGCCAGTGACAAAACAATCTCAATTGAATACATTTTATATTCAGGTTGTAACACAACAAAATGTGAAAAAAGTCAAGGGGTGTGAACACATTCTGAAGGCACTGTACCTGGATTGTTCAATATTTGCCCATTACTCTTTTTAGAATTCTTCAAGCTCTGTCAAGTTGGTTGTTGATCATTGCTAAACAGCCAATTTCAAGTTTTGCTATAGATTTTCAAGCCAATTTAAGTCAAAACTCTAACCACTCAGGAACATTCAACATTGTCTTGGTAAGCACTTAGTGCCTTATTGCAAACAGGAAGCATGTTTTGGAATATTTTTTTCTGTACAGGCTTCCTTCTTTTCACTCTGTTATTTAGGTTAGTATTGTGGAGTAACTACAATGTTATTGATCCATCCTCAGTTTTCTCCTATCACAGCCATTCATCTCTGTAACTGTTGGTTTCCTTCCTCCCTGGCAACTAAGTTAGGAAGGACACCTGTATCATTGTAGTGACTGGGTGTATTGATACACGATCAAAAGCGTAATTGGGATATTCAGTGTCAGCTTTTTTTTATACCTATCTACCAATAGGTTCCCTTCTTTCTAAATTATAATCATTGGTTAGTTTGGAGAAATAAGTTAAACCACATGTCCAAATCCCTATCTCCAGGACAACAACACAACGAGATGCGACAATGACATTTGGCTTCTGATGTGGAGGTGACCAAGAACCCAATGACCACTCTGACAGAACTACAGAGTTCCTTGGCTGAGATGGAAGAACCTCCCAGAAGGACAACAGTCTCTACAGCACCATTTCACCAATCCTGAGAAAAAGGCACATGACAGCACGCCTGGAGTTTGCAAACAGACATGTGGAACACTGAGGGTATAAGGCAAAATATTCTGTGGTCTGATGAGAGAAAAATAGAACTCTTTGGCCTGAATGTAAAGCTCTATGTCTGGAGAAAACCAGCCAAAGCTCATCACCTGTCTAACACTATTCCGTGAAGCATAGTGGTGGCAACATCATGCTATGGGAATGATTTTCAGTCGCAGGGACTGGGATACTGGCAAGGATAGAGGGAACAGTGAATGGAGCCTTAATGAGAATCTGCTTCAGAGTGAAAATGACCTTAGACTGGGAACGAAGATGTACGTTCCAACAGGAAAATGACTCCAAGCACACAGCCAAAGCAATGCTGGAATGGCTTAAGAACAAGAATGCGAAAGTCTTTGAGTGGCCCAGCCAAAGCCCAGATTTAAATCCCATTGAACATATGTGGAAAGAATTGAAGATTGCTGTTCATCGCCACTTCCCATCTAACTTAACAGAGCTTGAGAAAATCCGAATGGGAGAAAATCCCCAAATCTAAATGTGCAAAGCTAATACAGACATACCCTAGACAACTCAAATTTGTAATTGCTGCCAAAGGTGCTTTTTTTCAGGGGTGTGAATACTTTTGTCAATGAGATATTTATGTATTTTATTTTCAAAAAATGTGCAGTAATTTCTAAAGACATGTTTTAATATGGGGTATTGTGTGTAGATAGGTGAGAAATCATATATTTAATTAATGTTGAATTCAGGCTATAACATAACAAAATGTGGAATAAGTCAAGGGGTATCTACTTTCACTGCCAATGATTGTTCTTTTTGTTGTTTATCGGAGACCAACACCCAGAGGCAAACCTATTTTGCAATTTCATACTGTCAACTGTCACTTGACATATTGCCAATGAGAGAGAGAAGAGCTGCAGAGTGGCAAGACCTTGCACTGTCAGAGAAAGTGTCAACATTGCCGTTTGGCCAAAGGCGCTGCTGTGGTGCCATTGTCTCAAATGGGATGAAAATACATTTGACTGGATCAAATCCTCAAATCATCAACAAGTTTCTATGGGGTTGGCAGTTATTTCTCTACAGGACAGAAGAAGTGGTGTGTCAGACATCTTAACAGTAAGCAAGGCAACCCAGTTTTGGTGATTTCTTGTATTTCATCACAATCAATCAATCGCAGCATGTTTTTGGACACATTTCAGCCGTTTTTGCCTGATTAAATACAATACCATTGGACGTTAATGTTGAAAGTTATATTTATATTTCTGAAACTTAAGTTGGAAATGATGCTATCGCTGCTTCCCGTTGACAAGACATTTTGATAACTAGCCCAATGTCAAAACACAGTTTTAACATGTCCAAAACGATAGCCAATATACAGAAACAGTTTGTGATATATTGAAAACCTAAACATAAATGTCTATCTCCACACACATGTGCAACAATAGTAATCCTATTACTTGTATTTTTTTTAAACGAGCACCTTATAAACTGCAAACGTACCAAAAACCATTGGCAAACAAATCAAAGATAGGGAGGAAATCAGGTTGTATGCAGTGGTGAAACTAACACAACTAAAATTATATATATTTTTACATCAGTGGTTAGAGGACAACCTGCAGGACACAGTCAGCTACATTTTGGAGTGATGCATTTTGATTTGGGGGTGGCCAAAACGGAAAGGGAAATGCTACACTTATTTGTCAATCTCTCATATCGATATCAGCTTGAAATCAATAGAATGAGAGGAGGGAGTCAGGTTGCACTTTCAAAGTTGCACTCCTGAAAAACCACATGGAATCTGGGAATATATGTAACCAGCTACATTTTGGGTTGTTGCGTTTTGTTTGAAGTGGGTCGCCAATGCAGACAGCTAAACACAACGCTATTTTCTTAATCACTCATATTGACATCATGTTGAAATCAAAAGGGGGGTTGTATGCACTGTTTAAACATGTATTATACAAATACCACACAGAAACTTTGAATAATCTATATTTGTTATTTTACCAGGCAAGTCAGTTAAGAACAAATTCTTATTTTCAATGTGGGTTAACTGCCTGTTCAGGGGCAGAACGACAGATTTGTACCTTGACAGCTCGGGGGTTTGAACTCGCAACCTTCTGGTTACTAGTCCAACGCTCTAACCACTAGGCCACCCTGCCGCCCCAAATATGTATACTGTCCACATCATGGAAAATTGCGTAATATACATTAATTAGATATGGCAAAATAATTCAATAACTCAATTTAGGATGATGGTAAATGAAGCAAACTCATAGATTTTTTTCAATAATATTATATATTTCTCACTAATTTAACAATTTAGAGATTTTTTCTTTATTTTCCTAAGCACCATTGAACCAGGCGCTCTAGACGAGAGCGTCCATAGGGTCTGTGCAGCAGGCTGAGCATTTGACATCCCTATTAACAGCCTAGGGGGGGAGCATGCACTCAAGGCCTGTTATTTAACTACTGTACTGTATGATTGTGTATGACTGTGTATCGTGTCCCTTCAGAATAATGCGTGCAGTCATCCATCAGAATGTGATGGTACATCTGTCTTGGTGCCCTTCATTGGAACAAGTGACCTGGCTGCTAGGCTATATCATGCCTGCTGACTTAAGGCATGGACAGACCGGTATGATTGTCGAGTGTCTCCCGGCCGAGAGTACTTAGCACCTCTGAACACCGTCCTAGCCGTAATTTGTAAACCGATTCTACATGTAGAAACGGCCGAAAATGACGGCCGTCAGTCGGCCACCAATAGGTGGACTTTATAACACACTGCACCATCAGCTATGAACGAACAGCACCCTTAATATACAGACCGACAATCGGTTTGGTGAGTTTTCTCCTTTAAAGTGTTTATAATCCCAAAGAATGTTCACTTGCTTCGTGACAAACTTACAATCATTTTATGTGTGACTGAAATATTTACAGTACATCATACTGTATGTGTTGTAGTTGTGTGGCCAATCTTGACCTTTTGCACTGTGATGAGATGTTAATGAGATGGGGTTTCCTTATTTATGCTGACTGAGGATTGTCCTAAAATACTGTTTTCTTCTCTTCAAACAGTCAACAGTGAAGCATCTGTATTCTTTTCCTTGAGATCCTTCAAATTGGCCACAGGTGTGGCATTGGTCTGCAAATTCTATTTTCTTACAATTATATAATTGTTGAACTGAACTGTTTCATTTCTTAACCCTATTACTAGCCATCTATGGCAGAGTTTGTAGAGTGAAGTGTTGGCCATAACCTATTTACACAAATTGGATTCAACGTACTTATGCCGTCCGGGTTAGGGTTTGGCCGGTGTTGGCCGTCATTGTAATTAAGAATTTGTTCTTAACTCACTTAAGGAGTTAAATAAAGGTGAAATCAAAATAAAAAATGGTTTTAAATGTGTAATAAAAAAAATGTGGAAGGGGGAGAACATACAATGGACTCGAGTGTACAGAGCAGTGTGTGTGTCTCTCAGTGTGTACACACACACACCACACAGTAGGCCTTCTCCTTCCTCCACTGACCCCCTTGCCACTCCCCAGCTCAGCTAATCCAATATCACCTCTAACACCCTCCTCATTCTGCATTCCTCTTCTGATTCAATCTCTTTCTTCTCCTCCCTCCATCCTCCTCCTCTCCTGACAAACCCCAAGCCCAGAATCTTTGTAAAAGGAACACAAATGCTTCTCTCTTGCAGTCTGTTGACCAGCCCATTCGTGGCAAAGACTCAGTCTCAGCGCACCACTTGAATTCAAGAAGGTACTGTTACTGTCTGCTGGGTTTACACTATTATTATTATGACCCCCTAACCCCCAGCCTTCCCTTATACCCCAATGTTATTTACTCCAATGATATTCACCATCCACATGTAAAAAGATTGGCTGAAGTGTGACATCTTATAAAAGCTAATGAACGACTATCCTAATGGTATAGGTCGTCACTAATCGGATAGTTCCACCCCTGGAAAGATGATTCAAGTCTATGAAAGTGTTGTTTTTGAATCACCTGGCAATCTTTTTGTTTTCTTCAACAAAATGAAAATGTTCTCCATTGAAGGCCAACTGACCGAAGCTCAGCTACAATTTGCGTCTTACCGGAAGTGTGCAGAGACTTTTCCCTATTTCTCCAGTTTTTCCTTTTGCCTCCAGCACCTACGCTAATCAACTCTGGGTGTGGGGCAGATTCTGTCTATTGTTACGGTATCTTAAACAAGGCCACAATTGACAGTCTGTAGCCTCTGTCTATGTGCTTTATAGTGTATGGTTGTTTGATGGCCTTATAAACGATGCGGATGGGAAGGGCATCAGAAGAGGTTAGCCAGCTGACCATCATGTGAAGAGTTGTTCTCTTGGATCTTTTAGAAGGGCATGTGATGGACGCGTTAAGATGTGTCCAAAGCTCAACTGACCCTTCCCCCTCCCAACAGTAGATGGCCCTCTTCTATTACACACCAGATACGATACTCGTAAAGTACTTCAACATCCAAGTGGGGCGACACTGTACTCGGTTCATTCATCATGGAGGGTGGAAAACCACTATGTGTAGCTGTGTCCGCATTCGTTTGAGGTTGCAAAAACATATCTGATATAATCCAGTTACTGTATGTTTTATTGGTACCGTAGTTATGTAGTTACAGCACTGTTTATGCTCCAGTGTATTGTGTTACACTGTAGTGGTAGGCTACGCCTAAACTATGGCCGGGAGTTGAGTTCTCTGCCTCGCGTTTTGGTAGAATTGAAAAGTGAGTTCTGTTTTTGTGTGTGATATCCTTTGATATGACAGAAAAGGTTTGGCCTACATGCCGATACATCACTGCACTGTGCTCTAGGTCAACACACACAGTAATTCCCCACACGTTTTTTTCCCTTCTGATTTGAACAAGATAGCATTTTCCTAAATCAACAATGAAAATGGCCACTCACCATTTGTGGCTGGTAGTGTTGTGTGTTATTGTAGTAAAAAAAACTTGTAGCACACCACGGTTATTGACTGCCGAGAGGTACTTAGCACCTCTACCCAGAGTGTTGGAAGTTCCCTTTTAAATACCCCAAGGAAAATCATTTAATGTTGTGTGCATTGTGCTGCAATTGCCCCCCATTAGTTTCATATGAAGTGTGTGTGACTCTCAGGCTGAATTAGCAAGCTAACGTTAACTAGCTGAGCTAGTGCATTATCAAATTGAACAAACAAATCAAGCACCAAACTCCTTAGCTAGATGAAAAATATATATTATGCAGATGTATTGTTTTAGAACAATTCTGAGGTGGTGGATTACACCGGGAAAAGTGCCCACTTTTACCCTTTTCATGTCATTCCTGTCAGCTCCCCCACGTGGAGGTTCATGCTCTTTGATTGGCTCTAAGTCAAGTCGTTGGCCACTAACGAGCATTGCAATTCTACAAATAGAAACGTCAGATTCGTTGGTACACAACAGGTACCGCTTTTGAATGTTTTAAATATTTTGACCTTTATTTAACTAGGCAAGTCAGTTAGGAACAAATTCTTATGTTCGATGACGGCCTAGGAACAGTGGGTTAACTGCCTTGTTCAGAGGCAGAACGACAGCTCGGGGATTCAATCTTCTAACCTTTCGGTTACTAGTCCAACACTCTAACCACTAGGCTACCCTGTTCTAGCAAGAGAATGGCCTCCTACTGGGATAAGTACCTATAGACCATCAGTTTTCTCTGTGTGTCTGACCTCTTATTCTATCTTTTTGTCAATGAATTCAGTATGTACACAGTCTGGCAGATTAATTGATTCAAGCATTTCTGAGATGATTATGGTTTATTACTCAGAGTGTATGTGGTGGTGAGGAGCAGATGTTGAGATAATTACCATCAGTGGGACACTATGAGCGTATGCTAGTGTGTTTGTGTCATGGAACACTGTCATGTCCATACTCTGCTCTACGGGAGTAAAGCTGAGCCAGAGGCTCTAACAGATTTGGGAAGGGGGCACTCCCATAACAGCTGCTTTGTTTTCACTTAGTGTCACGGCATGGAAGACAGCAGCACTGCCATTTGGCTTCATTGTCTGCTACGCTTGTAGACAACCACCAGACCCACCCTGCCTGCCCCATAATCACATAGACAGGCAGACAGGCAGGCAGACAGACAGGCAGACAGGCAGGCAGGCAGCCAGCCAGCCAGCCAGCCAGCAATAGCATAACTACTCTCCAGTCTCCATAGTGTTAGCTCCATATGGACCACATGATCCTGCAGTGACCAGCAGCAAGGTGTTTCTCCATTTGTGTTTTGTTTTTTAGTATTTTACCAGTTTTATATCAGTGTTTTAATTCACTGAACGCAATGATCTAGTAGATCAATTAAATTGAAAGGGCGTGTTGAACTCTTCCCCTAATTGCTTTCGGGAACATGGAGTTAACAGCCTTTTATGGATTGCATTTCACCTGGCACAAAGTTTGCAAGATCTTCCCCATTCACAATCAACACGGACCCAGTACAGCAGGTAGTGTCTTCTCCATGTTCATTTGCAACATGAATTCAAAGATGCCTGTATTCTGGCTCTCACGGAGACATGACTTAAGGATAGGGACTTGGACTCTGAACTGGTGATTCACAGGTTTGGGGCGTCTATACACTTGGACCGAGATGTCTCTGTGAATGAGTGCTGGTGCAAAACTGTACTGCTTAGGGAAGGAAATGAAGGATGTTGAACTGCTATCCGTGTCATTGCGCCCCCAATATCTGCCCATGGAATTTCCTAAAATATTTGTCACCGTGGTTTACATCCACCCTAAGTCAAATTAGAGTAATACTCCAGACGACGCCAAAATTGCAAACTAAATCTCCAGATTCCCAGAACATCATCCTTGGGGACTTCAACCACTGTACATTGTCAAAAACCTTGAACTTCCATCAGTACACCACATGCCCTACCAGACATACCAAGATCCTGGACCTGTGTTATGGTTCTTTAAGGGAGCGTATAAATCCCTTACCCTACCCCCGCTGTGCACAGCTGACCACAACTGCGTCCATCTTATCCCAGTTATCTCACAGCCCTGTGGAGGGGTAAAGTGCTTAGAAAGAGGGTTAAGAACTGGACTGATGATTTCTCCATTGACCCTACATGGGTGTATTGACTGTACTGATTGGGACATGTTTTAAGAGTCATGCGCTGATATTGATGAGCTCACTGATGTTGTTAGCTCTTGGGATTCATATTGTGAATATATTGTCCCAGATAAGGTTGTGAAGGTGTAGCCCAATAGTAAACCCTGGGTTAGCAAGTCTCTCATTGTGCTGTTAAACTGTAAGAGAAAGTTATTTAAAGATGGTAACCTTACTTAGTTAAATAGGCTGCAGAAAGAGGTGAAATGTGAGGGTGCCGAATTCGTCTGTGATCAGTCACCAAGAACAACCACCCGAAGGTGAGCTTCTAGACCAGACACAACACCTTCTTCTTCCGTTTCAGTTTGCATATAGGGCTAAGTGGGGTGTACAGGATGTTACTGTCGCCCTACTATTCCTTCTTTTCAAACATCTAGAGGGTAGAAAAACGTTCCTGTCTGCTTTTAATACCATTCAACCCCACCTGTTAGTGAACCAACTCACTAATAATTTAGGTGTAGAACTAACACATCCTGAAGTTTGCGGAGGACTCTGTAATAGTCAGTGTCCTTCATGCCAATAAAACTGCCTATGGCCATGTTGTTGATGATTTTGTACATATGTGTGACAAAAACTAAAGATATGCGTATCTCTTTTCAGGCATCAACCGCCTACCCCTCTGAACACTATCATCAAGGGCCAGGTGGTAGACACTGCAGACAACTACAGTTGTGGCTTCAGTGTCTTTAGATATTTTTGTCAGATGTTACTATGGAATACTGAAGTATAATTACAAGCATTTCATAAGTGTCAAAGGCTTTTTATTGACAATTACATGAAGTTGATGCAAAGAGTCAATATTTGAGGTGTTGACCCTTTTTTTCCAAGACCTCTGCAATCCGCCCTGGCATGCTGTCAATTAACTTCTGGGCCACTGATGGCAGCCCATTCTTGTGTAATCAATGCTTGGATTTTGTCAGAATTTGTGGGGTTTTGTTTGTCCACCCACCTCTTGAGGATTGACCACAAGTTCTCAATGGGATTAAGGTCTGGCGAGATTCCAGGCCATGGACCCAAAATATTGATGTTTTGTTCCCCGAGCCACTTAGCTATCACTTTTGCCTTATGGCAAGGTGCTCCATCATGCTGGATAAGGCATTGTTCGTCACCAAACTGTTCCTGGATGGTTGAGAGAAGTTGCTCTCGGAGGATGTGTTGGTACCATTCTTTATTCACGGCTATATTCTTAGGCAAAATTGTGAGTGAGCCCACTCCCTTGGCTGAGAAGCAACCCCACACATGAATGGTCTCATGACTTTCTTTTATAAGTGGTACATAGTCTGTCTTAAAATTATCTTTGATTTGCTGGTACGGCAACCTTGTTGTAAAAGCAAAATATTCACTAGCTGGAATAGTGACATGGGCAGTAAGACCATGGGAGTCCAGCAGAGGGATCTGTCTGATCTGTACAACAGACAAATGGTGAGGAAGGCAGATTCCATCCTGTCTGTGCCCACCCCTGCACCATGAGTTCCAGCTGGCTCCCTGTTTAGATACGAACTGTTAAGACTAACAGGTACACGCACTGCTCCACCCTTATGGCCATTGTCCCTTTGAATACGTGGAAGAGAGGGAGATAGGCTAGGGATGCTGTTGAGGATGACAATGGTAATATGTGGTTGATGATGTTGAAGGTGATGTTGACGTTGATGATGTTTTTTGTTTTTGTCAGCATATTGATGATATGTTGTTGATGAGATGATTTAAGAATGCACAGAGCACTTTACTTATTAGGGTGCTGGAGAAATGGCGCAGATTGATGGGGCTTCCGTGCTTCAAGCCCTTAGGAAACTTTGCAGTATTTTGTTTTTTAATGTGTTATTTCTTACATTATTAGCCCAGGAAATTGTTTGTGTTATTACATATAGCCAGGAAGAACTTTTGGATATCAGAGCGGCGGTAACTCACCAGCATTATACAATCAGGAATACGACTTTCCCAAACCAGATCCTTTGTTCCCGAACTGTAAAAGAGGTAGTCAGAGCAGACTTTTAGTCCGACTCAGGAGGCGCGCACACCACCTGGCGCATTCAAGTATATTACTTCCTAATGTTCAGTCTCTGGATAATAAAGTTGATGAGCTCAGTGCAAGGATTTCCTTCCAGAGAGACATCAGGGATTATAACAAACTCTGTTTCACGGAAACATGGCTCTCTCGGGATATACTGTCTGAGTCCGTTCAGCCAGTTGGGTTCTCAGTTCATCGCGCAGACAGGAATAAATATCTCTCCAGGAAGAAGGGCAGGGTTGTATGTTTCATGATTAACTACTCATAGTGTAATTATGATAACATACAGGAACTCAAGTCCTTTTGAGAATTCTCTTCGGTTATAGTCACAAACAGTGTAGTTATTCCCTCCTAAGGCAATCAAACAGACAAAAGGTCAGTATAGAGACAAAGTGTAGTTGCAATTCAACAGCTCAGACACGAGATGTATGTGGCAGGGGCTACAGACAATCAAGGACTACAAAGAGAAAACCAGACACGTGGCAGACACATCGACGTCTTGCTTCCGGACAAGCTAAACACTTTCTTCGCCCGCTTTGAGGATAACACAGTGCCACCGGCATGGACCACTACCAAAACATTTAACTACTAAGACATTTAACAGTGTTAACCTTCGCAAAGATGCCCATCCTTACCCACACCCTCAGAGCATGCGCCGACCAGCTGCTTGGAGTATTTACGGACAAATTCAATCTCTCCCTATCCAAGTCTGTTGTCCCCACACGCTACAAGATATCCACAATTGTTCATGTACCCAAGAAAGGAAAGGTAACGGAACTAATTGACTACTGCCTCGTTGCACTCACTTCAGTCATCATGAGTGTGCTCTACCGTACCTGACACCCTAGACCCACTTCAATTTGCTTACCGCCCCAATAGACAATCGCCATTGCGCTGCATACTGCCCTATCCTATCTGGACAAGAGGAATAACTATGTAAGAATGCTGTTCATTGACTATAGCTCAGTATTCAATGCCATAGTACCCTCCAAGCTCATCATTAAGCTCGAGGCCCTGTGTCTGAACCCCGCCCTGTGCAACTGGGTCCTGGACTTCCTGACGGGCCGCTCCCAGGTGGTGAAGGTAGGGAACAACTCCTCCACTTCGCTGATCTTCAACACTGGGGCCCCACAAGGATGCGTGCTTAGCCCCCTCCTGTACTCCCTGTAAACCCATGACTGCGTGACCTTGTACGCCTCCAACTCAACCATCAAGTTTGCAGACGACACAACATTAGTAAACCTGATTACCAACAATGACAAGACAGCCTATAGGGAGGAGGTGAGGGCCCTGGGAGTGTGGTGCCAGGAAAATAACCCCTCACCCAACGTCAACAAAACAAAAGAGTTGATTGTGGACTTCAGGAAACAGCAGAAGAAGCAACCTCCCTACCCACATCGACGGGACGGCAGTGGAGAAGGTGGAAAGCTTCAAGCTCCTCGGCATACACATCACTGACAAACTGAAATGGTCCACCCACACAGACAGTGTGGTGAAGAAGGCGCAATAGCACCTCTTCAACCTCAGGAGGCTGAAGAAATTTGGATTGGCACCTAAAACACTCACAAACTTTTACAGATGCACAATTGAGAGCATCCTGTCGGGCTGTATCACCACCTGGTACGGCAACCTCACAGCCCACGACCGCAGGGCTCTCCAGAGGGTGGTGTGGTCTGCCCAACGCATCACCGGTGGCAAACTACCTGCCCTCTAGGACACCTACTGCACCTGATGTCATTGTAAGGCCAAAAAGATCATCAAGGACGTCAACCAACCGAGCCACTGCTTGTTCTCTCTATCATCCAGTTGGCAAGGTCAGCACAGGTGATTCAAAGCTGGGACCGAGAGACTGAAAAACAACTTCTATCTCAAGTCCATCAGACTGTTAAATAGCCATCACTAGCACATTAGAGTCTGCTGCCCTATACACATAGACTTGAAATCACCGGCCACAATAATTGGAAGACGAGTCACTTTAATAATGTTTAGACATTTTGCATTACTCATCTCATATGTATATACTGTATTCCATCCTTTTCTACTGTATCTTAGTCTATGCCTGACAGTACTCGTCCAAATATTTATATATTCATAATTATATTCCTTTACTTTAGATTGTGTGTATTGTTAGATATGACTTGTTAGATATTACTGCACTGTTGGAGCTAGAAACACAAGCATTTCTCTTCACCTCAATAAAATCTGCTAAACACGTGTATGTGACCAATAACATCTGCTAAACACATGTATGTGACCAATAACATCTGCTAAACACATGTATGTGACCAATAACATCTGCTAAACACATGTATGTGACCAATAACATCTGCTAAACACATGTATGTGACCAATAACATCTGCTAAACACATGAGACCAATACAAGTTGATTTTGAACTTTGGTTTGCTATACTTTTGTGCTACTGCTGTCGATCACTAGTAGGCCTATTGTATATATTAGTATTGATGGCTGTCAGCCCTATGACTTGATGTACTAGCTAGATCATTGTATTCACTATAACTGTGTGCATTGTTATCCACTTTCAATTATGTTTTTCATGCTCCTTTGCTACAAAACCAATTGCCCTCTGGGACAATAAAGATGAACCTTGGACTTGAATAGGAGTTTATATTAACACTATTAATATTTCATCAATTACCTTAGTTGCATTAGTTGTGCCTTTTCATCAGTTTACTCTGTCTTCTCCTCTGTGTGTTCTTAGTGAGTATACGATTCAGACAGATACTATCATTGGACCAGCAGTTGGTTGGGTCTATATTTTCCTATGGAGTTTCTCCTGTTGTTTCTGTATGTGTTAGTGCTATAGCAGATAGCAGGACCATAGCAGGCCAGTAGTGGATTTTTAACTTGAGACTTCCCCCCCGAGTGGGGTTCAGATCAGAGTAAATACGTCTGTGGCTGTGACGCCACTGGGCTGTCCAAGAGGAAGTGGCCCTGCACAGCGTCTGTGGCTGTGACGCCACTGGGCTGTCCAAGAGGAAGTGGCCCTGCACAGCGTCTGTGGCTGTGACGACACTGGGCTGTCCAAGAGGAAGTGGCCCTGCACAGCGTCTGTGGCTGTGACGACACTGGGCTGTCCAAGAGGAAGTGGCCCTGCACAGCGTCTGTGGCTGTGACGACACTGGGCTGTCCAAGAGGAAGTGGCCCTGCACAGCGTCTGTGGCTGTGACGACACTGGGCTGTCCAAGAGGAAGTGGCCCTGCACAGCGTCTGTGGCTGTGACGACACTGGGCTGTCCAAGAGGAAGTGGCCCTGCACAGCGTCTGTGGCTGTGACGACACTGGGCTGTCCAAGAGGAAGTGGCCCTGCACAGCGTCTGTGGCTGTGACGCCACTGGGCTGTCCAAGAGGAAGTGGCCCTGCACAGCGTCTGTGGCTGTGACGACACTGGGCTGTCCAAGAGGAAGTGGCCCTGCACAGCGTCTGTGGCTGTGACGCCACTGGGCTGTCCAAGAGGAAGTGGCCCTGCACAGCGTCTGTGGCTGTGACGACACTGGGCTGTCCAAGAGGAAGTGGCCCTGCACAGCGTCTGTGGCTGTGACGCCACTGGGCTGTCCAAGAGGAAGTGGCCCTGCACAGCGTCTGTGGCTGTGACGACACTGGGCTGTCCAGAGGAAGTGGCCCTGCACAGCGTCTGTGGCTGTGACGCCACTGGGCTGTCCAAGAGGAAGTGGCCCTGCACAGCGTCTGTGGCTGTGACGACACTGGGCTGTCCAAGAGGAAGTGGCCCTGCACAGCGTCTGTGGCTGTGACGACACTGGGCTGTCCAAGAGGAAGTGGCCCTGCACAGCGTCTGTGGCTGTGACGCCACTGGGCTGTCCAAGAGGAAGTGGCCCTGCACAGCGTCTGTGGCTGTGACGCCACTGGGCTGTCCAAGAGGAAGTGGCCCTGCACAGCGTCTGTGGCTGTGACGACACTGGGCTGTCCAAGAGGAAGTGGCCCTGCACAGCGTCTGTGGCTGTGACGACACTGGGCTGTCCAAGAGGAAGTGGCCCTGCACAGCGTCTGTGGCTGTGACGACACTGGGCTGTCCAAGAGGAAGTGGCCCTGCACAGCGTCTGTGGCTGTGACGACACTGGGCTGTCCAAGAGGAAGTGGCCCTGCACAGCGTCTGTGGCTGTGACGACACTGGGCTGTCCAAGAGGAAGTGGCCCTGCACAGCGTCTGTGGCTGTGACGACACTGGGCTGTCCAAGAGGAAGTGGCCCTGCACAGCGTCTGTGGCTGTGACGACACTGGGCTGTCCAAGAGGAAGTGGCCCTGCACAGCGTCTGTGGCTGTGACGCCACTGGGCTGTCCAAGAGGAAGTGGCCCTGCACAGCGTCTGTGGCTGTGACGACACTGGGCTGTCCAAGAGGAAGTGGCCCTGCACAGCGTCTGTGGCTGTGACGACACTGGGCTGTCCAAGAGGAAGTGGCCCTGCACAGCGTCTGTGGCTGTGACGACACTGGGCTGTCCAAGAGGAAGTGGCCCTGCACAGCGTCTGTGGCTGTGACGACACTGGGCTGTCCAAGAGGAAGTGGCCCTGCACAGCGTCTGTGGCTGTGACGACACTGGGCTGTCCAAGAGGAAGTGGCCCTGCACAGCGTCTGTGGCTGTGACGCCACTGGGCTGTCCAAGAGGAAGTGGCCCTGCACAGCGTCTGTCTGTGGCTGTGACGACACTGGGCTGTCCAAGAGGAAGTGGCCCTGCACAGCGTCTGTGGCTGTGACGACACTGGGCTGTCCAAGAGGAAGTGGCCCTGCACAGCGTCTGTGGCTGTGACGACACTGGGCTGTCCAAGAGGAAGTGGCCCTGCACAGCGTCTGTGGCTGTGACGCCACTGGGCTGTCCAAGAGGAAGTGGCCCTGCACAGCGTCTGTGGCTGTGACGACACTGGGCTGTCCAAGAGGAAGTGGCCCTGCACAGCGTCTGTGGCTGTGACGACACTGGGCTGTCCAAGAGGAAGTGGCCCTGCACAGCGTCTGTGGCTGTGACGCCACTGGGCTGTCCAAGAGGAAGTGGCCCTGCACAGCGTCTGTGGCTGTGACGCCACTGGGCTGTCCAAGAGGAAGTGGCCCTGCACAGCGTCTGTGGCTGTGACGCCACTGGGCTGTCCAAGACCCTGCACACTGGGCTGTCCAAGAGGAAGTGGCCCTGCACAGCGTCTGTGGCTGTGACGACACTGGGCTGTCCAAGAGGAAGTGGCCCTGCACAGCGTCTGTGGCTGTGACGACACTGGGCTGTCCAAGAGGAAGTGGCCCTGCACAGCGTCTGTGGCTGTGACGCCACTGGGCTGTCCAAGAGGAAGTGGCCCTGCACAGCGTCTGTGGCTGTGACGACACTGGGCTGTCCAAGAGGAAGTGGCCCTGCACAGCGTCTGTGGCTGTGACGACACTGGGCTGTCCAAGAGGAAGTGGCCCTGCACAGCGTCTGTGGCTGTGACGACACTGGGCTGTCCAAGAGGAAGTGGCCCTGCACAGCGTCTGTGGCTGTGACGCCACTGGGCTGTCCAAGAGGAAGTGGCCCTGCACAGCGTCTGTGGCTGTGACGCCACTGGGCTGTCCAAGAGGAAGTGGCCCTGCACAGCGTCTGTGGCTGTGACGCCACTGGGCTGTCCAAGAGGAAGTGGCCCTGCACAGCGTCTGTGGCTGTGACGACACTGGGCTGTCCAAGAGGAAGTGGCCCTGCACAGCGTCTGTGGCTGTGACGCCACTGGGCTGTCCAAGAGGAAGTGGCCCTGCACAGCGTCTGTGGCTGTGACGACACTGGGCTGTCCAAGAGGAAGTGGCCCTGCACAGCGTCTGTGGCTGTGACGACACTGGGCTGTCCAAGAGGAAGTGGCCCTGCACAGCGTCTGTGGCTGTGACGACACTGGGCTGTCCAAGAGGAAGTGGCCCTGCACAGCGTCTGTGGCTGTGACGACACTGGGCTGTCCAAGAGGAAGTGGCCCTGCACAGCGTCTGTGGCTGTGACGCCACTGGGCTGTCCAAGAGGAAGTGGCCCTGCACAGCGTCTGTGGCTGTGACGACACTGGGCTGTCCAAGAGGAAGTGGCCCTGCACAGCGTCTGTGGCTGTGACGACACTGGGCTGTCCAAGAGGAAGTGGCCCTGCACAGCGTCTGTGGCTGTGACGCCACTGGGCTGTCCAAGAGGAAGTGGCCCTGCACAGCGTCTGTGGCTGTGACGACACTGGGCTGTCCAAGAGGAAGTGGCCCTGCACAGCGTCTGTGGCTGTGACGACACTGGGCTGTCCAAGAGGAAGTGGCCCTGCACAGCGTCTGTGGCTGTGACGACACTGGGCTGTCCAAGAGGAAGTGGCCCTGCACAGCGTCTGTGGCTGTCCAAGAGGAAGTGGCCCTGCACAGCGTCTGTGGCTGTGACGACACTGGGCTGTCCAAGAGGAAGTGGCCCTGCACAGCGTCTGTGGCTGTGACGACACTGGGCTGTCCAAGAGGAAGTGGCCCTGCACAGCGTCTGTGGCTGTGACGACACTGGGCTGTCCAAGAGGAAGTGGCCCTGCACAGCGTCTGTGGCTGTGACGACACTGGGCTGTCCAAGAGGAAGTGGCCCTGCACAGCGTCTGTGGCTGTGACGACACTGGGCTGTCCAAGAGGAAGTGGCCCTGCACAGCGTCTGTGGCTGTGACGACACTGGGCTGTCCAAGAGGAAGTGGCCCTGCACAGCGTCTGTGGCTGTGACGACACTGGGCTGTCCAAGAGGAAGTGGCCCTGCACAGCGTCTGTGGCTGTGACGACACTGGGCTGTCCAAGAGGAAGTGGCCCTGCACAGCGTCTGTGGCTGTGACGACACTGGGCTGTCCAAGAGGAAGTGGCCCTGCACAGCGTCTGTGGCTGTGACGACACTGGGCTGTCCAAGAGGAAGTGGCCCTGCACAGCGTCTGTGGCTGTGACGACACTGGGCTGTCCAAGAGGAAGTGGCCCTGCAC